>NC_056432.1:48356508-48509008 GCF_018296145.1 Oncorhynchus tshawytscha
AATGTATATTATTCACCCCATAGGATAAGAAGCACCTAGTGTATGGCAGTCTCTAACTTTGACTAAAGTGATAGCACTCTAGGTTCAAATGCTCTTAAACAAAACACTTCAACTCCTTTAAATGCTGTGTCCACACTTGCAGACAGTGACCCTCATTTGGAAGTGCAGATTGAGCCCAGTTTAATAGTCACCCATGGATAATATCACATCTTCTGCATTGAACCAGAACAGAACGACTTGCTCATCTGAGCACTTTTCTAGTTATCAGGCCTCATCTCCTCTGACTCCAATGACCCGGAGTCCCTGACGCCGGAGGGCCACATGCTCAGTGTTGAGCTGTGGAATTAAGGTTAGGTGGTAAGACACAGAACCTAACGGGAGCGCAATGGGGAGTCATTTCTCTTTCAGCCACAAAATGAGCAGGCAAAGGATCATCCGAGACCACATGAGCCCCACTATCAACAGATAAGAGAAAGAAATGAATACGATTGGGCACTGAACTTCAGCCCTCCCTTATCCTTTAGTATATGAACTCGAGACAGATTTAATAGAAATTTGCGAAATCAGGAAACCCTAATATCATGCAATCTATCAGTGAGTTAGCTGTGTTACATACTCTTTGCTTCACACTAAAAGTCAGAAAAAAATACTAAAATCAAAAATCAAATTGTATTTGAAACAACAGGTGTAGACTAACACTGAAACACTTACTTACCGGTCCTTCTCAATAATGCAGAGAGAGAGGGAGAGAAAATACAAAATAATAGAAAGATAATAACACGTAATAATAAAAGTAATAATAAATACACAATGAGTAACACTGTTTATAAAACTTATGCCGTTCACATCATTTAAGCGTGAATGTCATGTAAGCGACTGAGCAAACACTTTGGTATGAATGATCACCCTGTACAACTTTGACTAAAATATGTAAAGAAAAACCAAAAGGCATAACCAGGCAGATTACACAAAAACCACCAAAAATAACCACTATGGGAAACAGTTTATTTTACATCATGTCCACAATCCTGCATAATTACAAAATAGTACAATCAGATGCTTTCAAATATTTTTATCTTTATTATCTCTTTATCAGCACAACCGTATAGAAAAATACAAAGCCCAGAGAGTAATCATTGCTCACTGATAGTGACAGTGGAAAGACAAATGTCTAACCACTGGGACGACTGCTAGAGATCTGGGAGAAAGGGGGCTCACATTTGCAAGCAAATTATATTTTGGGAGAGCTGGCAGCAGTGTGCATGACAAACTGGTGCAATTTCAGCCATGTCGCAGGAGCAGGGCGATATTTGTCTCATGTTGGCAAGGGTTAGTTTCCTGCTGTACGTAGTGCTCTCAGATTTGAATCGCTAGGGGTCCAGGGGCCTTCTCTTGACAGGGCACAAATAATTACAGTACACTCTTTTCAGTGTACTCTATTATATTGCTCTTCTTATCTGTGGGCTGAGGGTGTACTTGATCAAGTAAGGTCACTGTATTTTGACCACAACACACCATTACATTGCTATTTGGAGATATGATAAATAAAGCCAATGCTAGACAACATTTTTATCTGTTCTGTAGCTTTTTGTTCATTCGGCTCTTTTTTTTTTTACCTCGTGTACATATACTGAGGAATGTTAAAACTACAAAGGGAAAATAGAGAGACATTCAGAGTGTTTTTGTGTAATTGATGAGGTAAAATAAATGTACCTACATTATTCTAAACCTGCACTGAATGCCTCCGATGTCAGGATAAGTTTTGGTCTAAAGGATGCAGAATAGGCTTTTCTAGAATAATCCATGCGATCACTTTGTGTCTCCTTTACAGTGCAACTCAAACAGCACTCTTACAAACAGCTGATTTATTAACAATACGTTATTTACATAAAAATGTAATTGCATTTAACTAAAAGCAAATTACAACTTTAAATACAAATGTACAGGATATCATATCCAGAGTACTGAATACAGTGGGCTAGAAAGAGTTTTTTCCCCATAAACAATCACATATAAAAATATGTTTTGAGTAGCTCAACCCTGTCACAATTTATTTTTCCTTCTTTTTGATAATAAGAAGAGGCTATTGATGCATGTTCCATGCAGTTCCTACATGGAACAGGGTGAGTCAGTAAGAGAGAGACAATACTACAAAACAGTACGACAAAATCCTATAGTGAGATAAGGTTCATACAAAATCAAATCAAATTCTATTTGTCACATGCTTCGTAAACAACAGGTGTAGACAAACAGTGAAATGCAGGTCCTTTTCCAAAAATGGCGAGTTAAAGATGAAGATACACATTTGAATAAAACATTCAAGTAGTGACACGAGGAATAAATACATAGTGAATAACAATAACAAGTAAAAATTGCTATAAACAGGGAAGTACCAGTACCGAGTAAATATGCAGGGGTAAAAGGTAATTGAGGTAGCTATGTACATACAGGGGTAAAGTGACTAGGCAACAGGATAGATAATAGAATGTAGCCGTAGCATATGTGGTGAGTGTGAAAGTGTGTAAGTTTGTGTGTGCGGCATCAGTGTGCATGTGTGTACATGTTATATATGTGTGTGTGTGTGCACACAGCAGGTATCGTTCCTCTTTACAAGAGTCAGAAGGGAATCTGAAATTACAATTCCATTTTCAATGCTTCTCTATGAGTACAAATTTGGAATTTCAGTTTACTTCCTGAATTGAAATGGAATTTACTCCCAACCCTGGCCCTGACTTTTATCTCACCAACAAACAATATCCTAACTAACCGGTTTAACTAACAATTGGTTGAATCAACCAAACGTTTGATGAGGTGGCATTACATGTCCCACTGAAACTAACTATGGGTGGATATATTTAATTCAAGATGTAGTATAAGTAGTACAGTACGTGACAACTTGTAATCATTAGTCCAAACAAATGAGTTTCTATTGGAGAAATTCAGGTGGGTCCCTCCCCGTTTTGTCCATTTAAGAACATTTTGCAACAGAATCGGCATAATGAATACACCCCTGATATGATTTTGGAGTGTTTCCTGTTACAACAGCTTAATCTCCTGCATTGTATCAAATCCTGATAAAGGGTAGGAATGTGTGTGCTATTGAAAACACCTGTGAGTTTCTCGTGAAACTGGGCTTTGTGGTTCCCTGCAAGAGCGCAAAATTGAGTGGTGTCAATAGTGACATGGTGCCATACACAAAGGCCCTTAAGGAGTGGACTCACTTCGTGTCTCTCATAATGGGCTGCCTCACATATGAATTTCCTCTTTTACAGATACCTAAAGCAATGCATTAATAAGACAGCTTGTCAATATGACAGCGACAATGCAAAGTCATGTGCACTGGACTTTCTGACAGCCTCTTTGAAGACGTATTATGCAGTTCTAAACACTGGACAGGACATGTCGGGATGGTTGTGTTCTGTATAAAGTTGTTGGGCTACAAAGAGATGTAATACTGGCCAGTAAAAGAAAATCAAGTTGTAAATTGGCCACTGCTTATAACAAACTGGTAGTTCTATCAATAAGTGTACAAATCAATAGAAACAACTTCCTAATACAGAGTTGCACCCCCTTTTGTCCCCAGAACAGCCTCAATTCATGGAGTCCACAAGGTGTCAAAAGTATTCCACAGGCCTATGTTGACTTCCAATCCTTCCCACAGTTGTGTCAAGTTGCCTGGATGTCCTTTGGGTGGAGGACCATTCTTGATACACACGGGAAACTGTTCAGCGTGAGCACACTCCAGTGTGCCTGGCACCTATTACCATACCCCATTGAAAAGGCAATTAAAATGTTTTGTCTTGCCCATTCACCCTCTGAATGGCACACACAAACAATCCATGTCTCAATTGTCTCCAGGCTTAAAAATCCTTAAATCTCCTCCAATTTATCGACACGGGTCGAAGTGGATTTAACAGGTGACGTCAGTAAGGGATCACAGCTTTCACCTGGATAGTCACCTGGATAGTTGGTCATGAGAAGACATTAGATGTGTTCCTAATGTTTGTACACTCAGTGTATGTCTCAATAACATGTAGTGTTAGTGTATTAAAGTATATTTTAATGAGAATGAATGGAACTGTTAAAGAAAATAAACAAGCTCTCCTCAAAAACTATCATGTGGTAGTTGAAATGCGTATGAAGCACCATAGTAACCGAAAACTCCTTTGTGTACAGTACAAAGATAAGGCCTGTCAGTAAAAGTGATATGCACAACGACAACACCATTTCAAAACATCACAACCAACTCCGAGATACATTCCTTTATTAGAATTAAAGTACTCAAACATTTGCGGCACGGGAATGTAAAGTCAAAAGAAAAGGCTTTCAAATTAAACAATACAACAAAAAAATCTAGTAAAAGAAATCGTCAACCATTGCACATTAGGTGGCAATTATTAAATGCACAAATCATACTGGTAGTAAATAAGACAGAGTAGTAGTGTTTGATCAATCAGGGAGTGCGAAGTCCCTGGCTTATCACAGTCCTCGTGCGGTTAATCTCTCAACAGAAATGGGACAGGTGCTTCTTTCAGGTGAAATCATAGGGTAACAGAGCAATTCTCCACCAAAATTAAGTGGTTTTATTATGCATGTCAAAACGTGTATTTTGTTTCTCCATGCATTCTCTTGAAGGCGTGATCTGGACGTAAACATAAGAAAATGTGTGATCATCAGACAGGGGTGCTATGGTTGGCAAAAACGCAGGCAAGGCGGGCCATCCAGTTATTATGCGATAGCTTTGGCTTCGGGTAAGAACGCCTCCCAATACTTTATCAGCTGTGGAGCAGAAGGGAAAATACAGCGAGAATCCAATTAGCTACATGACCATGCGTTAGACTTTTAAGGTAATCCTTAGGAAAATGAAGTTCATGAATGTCTATTGTCAGTATAAAAAAAAATCTAACAGCAAAACATTAGGTGGTATTGGGCCCATATGTTTATTTCCCTTTCAAATACTATATTAAAAATATATATTATTGCAAAGTATGTTTTCAGGCATATTTTATTCTAAGTAGAGTATTATGCTAATTAGATAGTATGTAGAATTCTGGGAAAACATGCAAGATAATCACTGAATTGTCAACATATTTTAATACATTTCGTAATGAAACATAAATTATGACATTTGTTACAAGTTGGTGCAAGTGGTGTGTGTGTGTGTGTGTAGTTATGTAATTTTACTCTCCCACTACACTACCAATAGGAATCCAAACCCAGATATGCTGTACCTGCTGTTGTGTTTGCACAAGCGACTCCAGGTATTTAATAATGACAACTTTGAAGTCCTTCACTCTTTCTTTCTGTAACAAGAGAGACATGGTCACAGGTCAGACAAAATAACATTATGATGAGAACACATACGGTCGGTGTAATAAATCACTATCAAAACTATCATAATACTGCAGAATTTTTTAAATATATATTTTAGTTAGGGCTGTCCTGATATCACAAATCAACAATTCAGTCTTTATGGAAATATCAAACTACCAATAAGGGTAAACATTTGCACTTGTCTTATTTCTAAACTTTAGTTTAACAGGCCCCTCCCATCCACATGATGCCCATATTCTGGGGCGAAACCAAATACACAAAAGGTGTTTTATCGTGTTCATCATACCTCGAATCGGCTCACTTCTTTTCGAATGGTTTTGGAAATCAGCTCAAAGTCTTTTTCACCTTGCTGGACCTTCCCCTCCAGCTGCAAAGACAAAATGACAAGTTCTCTCCACTAAGAAAGTCCACGGTCCAAAACAAGTACACAAGTGTACAGATGTATTCTACACTGGTGTACTGGATTTATACACTAACCTGTTGCATAATTAACTGTTACTGGTCAGTTACTACTGTATACATTATCCATTAGTCAATTGCATTTGAAAAAAAATGTAAAAAGGTATTAAGTAATTACTAGTAATGAGGATAGACAAATTAAAGCAAACTCACTATTCACTGGAGATGATTGACAATACCAAGTTAATGGTGAAGCAATGCATATTAAGTTGGAGTAAAAAAAGTTTGAATTTAAGACAAGCCCATTTTTACACTTGCAAATACGAAACAGTCCTGTTTGTATAGATAGTGTAAGACAGTCACATGAAGCAGTTTGCACAATGCTGTGCCAATTTGCACAGTCCATTTATATATTCAGTTCATTAGGTTTTCAACCCTCACTTTGTCAAATCCTCATCCCCTAGTCCAGCATTTCCCAAACTCTGTCCTTGGGACCACAAGGGGAGCACGTTTTGTTTCTTGCCCTAATAGTACAGACGATAAAAAAAAAAAACTTGATGATTAGTTGATTATTTGAATCTGCTGTGTAGTGCAGGGGGAACTAAACGTGCACCCCTTGGGGTCCCGGGGACAGAGTTTGGGAAACCCTGCCCTAGTCCCAAAGTGATCACTTGTCTATTGATATCATTATAAGTTTCAAATGAACCAGCCAAACAGTCTTTTGACAAAGATGATCCATGTGACACTAGATAGGCACTCCAATGGGTGCAGTTTAGTGGTGAAATGGAGGGAACTGTAAGTGATGAAGAAAAGTAAATTTAAAAAAGCCAAGCCCAGGGTCCTACCTCCTCAATCTCCTTGGTAGAGGCATGGCAGGGAAAATGCAGAAATTAAAGAGGCTGAAAATGTTTTGTTCTTAAAATAATTCAAACATGAACCCACTGTTGCAAAACACAGGTGAACTATAGAGGAATGGCATTCCACTGATCAAAGCAAACAGTTAATAGGGTAGTAGCCGTTACAGGAGTCACCCTGGTTAGCATGCAATGCCCAAAACAGAAAGGGGAGATATTCAACTTAAAAAACAACCCCTTTGTGAAGATCTCCAGTAGCATGCGTTATGACAAAATGTCTGGATTAATCTACCATCCCCCGAATCTTATTGTCCTTAGTGTAATACTTATTATTGACCAGAGGGGGCAGTATGGTTCAATATTTGGTAAATTAGTAAGTACATGGATAATACAAAAATATGTTTTATTGTCACATACACAGGATAGGTGCAGTGAAATGTGTTGTTTTACAGGATCAGCCATAATAGCAGGCCCCCCTGGAGCAAATTATAGTTAAGTGCCTTGCTCAAGGGCATAGATAGATTTTTCACCTTGTCTGTTACAAACATCCTAAGCAAAGTATTTCTTAGGTTTCTCATATTTAATGCAAACATTTACTTATGTTTAAAATAAAGTGTAAAGTATGTGCATACAATTCAGAAGCGTTTTAACAATTGAATCGATGGCAATACACATAGGGAGGAGATGTAGCAGGAGAGGAAAAGGAGAGAAATAAATAGTGTTCTCATAAAGCTAATGACATTTAAGTTGAGTAGTGGAACATGTAATGATGGCCTAATTGTAAGCATGTCAAAACTGATCATATTCAAATGAGCAATATAAGCTAACGCTAATCATTTGTGACTCTTTAACCAGTTTTTCCAAGCTGATGCCCAAATAACAGATCTAGAGATGAATGCCAAAATAAACTCAAGTAATTTTTTACCAAAACAACCAACACACTAAGGTTGGCTTGCTATTCCAAATCAAGGAGAGCAACTAGGGTTAACATGCAACATTCAAGTTTAAACACCCCTTCAGGAGTACCTGAATTTCCAGTCAGTAATGGAATGTGAAATAAAGCTTTAGGAGGTGAATTTAATTAAGCTTATGTTTTGGGTTCGACTCCGCTTGATTGAGTAGCATCCAGATACTATTCTCAATACCATTTTAATGAAAACTAACTTCTTGAATACATTTTGTAACTAATTACACTGAACAGAAATATAAAACGCAACATGCAACAACGTCAAAGATTTTACTGAGTTGCAGTTCAAATAAATTCATTAGGCCCTAATCTATGGATTTCACATGACTGGAATACAAATATGCATCTGTTGGTCACAGATAACTTTTTTTATTTTTAAAGTAGGGGCATGGCTCAGAAAACCAGTCAGTATATTGTGTGACCACCATTTGCCTCATGAGGGCGATACATCGCCTTTGCATAGACTTGATCAGGCTGTTGACTGTGGCCTGTGTAATGTTGTCCCACTCCTCATCAATGGCTGTGCGAAGTTGCTGGATAATGGTGGGAACTGGAACACGCTGTCGTACACGTCGATCCAGAGCATCCCAAACATGCTCAATGGGTGACATGTCTGGTGATTATGCAGGCCATGGAAGAACTGGGACATTTTCAGCTTCCAGGAATTGTGTACAGATCCTTGCGACATGGGGCCAAGCATTATCATGCTGAAACATGAAGTGATGACGGCGGATGAATGGCACGACAATGGGCCTCAGAATCTCGTCACGGTATCTCTGTGCATTCAAACTGCCATCAATAAAATGCAATTGTGTTCATTGTCCGTAGCTTATGCCTGCCCATACCATAACCCCACCGGGTAACACTCTGTTCACAAAGTTGACATTAGCAAACCGCTCGCCCATAAGACGCCGGTACAGTTGAAACTGGGATTCATCCGTGAAGAGCACACTTGTCAAAGGTGAGCATTTGCCGAATGAAGTCGGAAACGATGCCGAACTGTAGTCAGGTCAAGACCCTGGTGAGGACAACGAGCATGCAGATTAGTTTCCCTGAGATAGTTTGTGCAGAAATTCTTCGGTTTTGCAATCCCAGTGTCAACAGCTGTCTGGGTGACTGGTCTCAGATGATCCCGCAGGTGAAGAAGCCAGATGTGGAGGTCCTGGACTGGCGTGGTTACACATGGTCTGCGGTTGTGATGCCGGTTGGATGTACTGGCATATTCTCTAAAAAGGTTGTTGGAGGCAGCTTATGGTAGAGAAATAAACATGGTAGAGATATTCAATTCTCTGGCAACAGCTCTAGTGGACATTCCTGTAGTCAGCATGCCAATTGCACGCTCATTCAAAACAAATCTGTGGCATTGTGTTGTGTGACTAAACAGCACACTTTAGAGTGGCCTTTTATTGTCCCCTGCACAAGGTGCACCTGTGCAGTGATCATGATGTTTAATTGGGGCGGCAGGGTAGCCTAGTGGTTAGAGCGTTGGACTAGTAACCGGAAGGTTGCAAGTTCAAACCCCCGAGCTGACAATCAGTCATTCTGCCCCTGAACAGGCAGTTAACCCACTGTTCCTAGGCTGTCATTGAAAACAATAATTGGTTCTTAACTGACTTGCCTAGTTAAATAAAGGTAAAAAAGAATCTATAAAAAATATCAGCTTCTTGATATGCCATTATTGGCAAAAGAGGAATACTCACTAAGAGGGATGTAAACACATTTCTGCAAACATTTTGAGAGAAATAAGCTTTTTGTGCATATGGAACATTTCTGGGATCTTTCATTTCAGCTCATGAAACACTTTACATGTTGCGTTTATGTTTTTGTTCTGGGTGTCCTGCCACTATATAGCTGCCCTCCCTTGCAATTCTATCCAGCCTATTTGAGCACAAATATCATTAAAATGTCTGTTTGCTTGTTAGTGAGGTGCACTTTTCGCTTACCTCTTTGATTTCGTCCTGAGCCTGCTGTAGCTTGTCAGGCTTGTTTGCGAACTGGAGTTTGGACTCAGCCTCACGCTTCTTCTGCAGCAAGAGCTGGGTGTCCTGCCACTTTGACCAAGTCTTCATCCGGTGGTCAAATACACCCTACGGAAAGAGACAAAGCATACGTTTAGGTTCACTGCTAACCTCACATTAAAAGGAATCGAAATGGGAATGTGCCTTTATTACAACAGCCAAGACAAAATGTTGAAAAGCAGAATTAGGGCCTGCAACAAGGTTTATAGCAGCAGAAGGCTGGTGTGTAAGTTATTTTACTCTAGGTGAAATTCAACAACTAAGGAACATTGGAAATGTATTGCAGATAATGAAGCCTTGGTAAGGGTATACATTCATAGGACTGTGCTAGGTGTCCAATGATCAAAAAAAGAAGGTGATACGCACATCCTAAACCTGAGAATATCGGTATGGGCTAAAAAATAATACAGATAAAGAAATTTGAGGCCCACACAGAATATATCTGTTCCCCAGTGCTTTATTCCAGCACAGTGGTATAGGTCTCCAGTGAATACCTTGACTGCAGTGATGAGACGTACATAGTCCCCCAGCAGCTCGGAGAACAGGTAGAAATCAGCGTAAGCCTGGTCCTGGTGCAGCTGGTCGATCTTCTCCTCCACCTCGGCCAACTGCGACAGGGCCCGCGACAGAGCTGTGTGGTCCTCGGAGTTCCCAAGCATGGCTGCCGACTTGGCGAAGGATGCCGTGTTTACCGACAGCTCTGAAGACGAGGAGAGAAGAGAAAGGAAGAGAAAGTGATCATGACATTGTTCAGAAAGAGAGCAGGTTCATAGGTGAAGAATTGCAAAGTGGTCCAATTTAAATGGTTCACAAATAATGTGCAAGACAATTAAAAAGGTCCAATGCAGCCATTTTTATCTCAATATCAAATCATTTCTGGCTAAAAATTAAGTACCTTACGGTGATCGTTTTAATTTAAAACAATTTGTGTTTTAATTTGAAACAATCAAATATAAAGAAAAACAGCTTCTTAGCAAAGAGCAATTTCTCAAGCAAGAATATCGGAGGGACTGTCTGGGAGTGGTCTGAGTGGGGAGAGGAAAACGGAAAACTAGCTGTTATTGGCAGAGAGGTTTGGAATGCTCTTTCTTGTTGGTCTATTAACTGGTAACTCCACCAGGCAGGCCAAAACTCCATCCCGCCAAAACAAGACTGAAATTTCAGGCAGTCTTTTCAAATAGTTCTTATACTAAAACGGGTATTATCAAACTTTCAAACATGTACAGTATCATTCTAACCTCAGTGTGGAAATATACAGTATATAAAACACAGGAAATCACGTGTTTGACTGCACTGGGCCTTTAACTAAATAACAACATTGTTCAATTGAGAATTGTATTATACATGGCAATTGTTTGATAATTGTAACACCAGATATTGTCCAGAATTAGACAGCACACGATATATACAGTTGAAGTCGGAAGTTTACATACACTTAGGTTGAAGTCATTAAAACTTGTTATTCAACCACTCCACAAATGTCTTGTTAACAAACTATAGTTTTGGCAAGTCGGTTAGGACATCTACTTTGTGCATTACACAAGTAATTTTCCCAACAATTGTTTACAGACAGATTATTTCACTGTATCACAATTCCAGTGGGTCAGAAGTTTACATACACTAAGTTGACTGTGCCTTTAAACAGCTTGGAAAATTCCAGAAAATGATGTCATGGCTTTAGAAGCTTCTGATAGGCTAATTGACATCATCATCAATTGGAGGTATACCTGTGGATGTATTTCAAGGCCTACCTTCAAACTCAGTGCCTCTTTGCTTGACATCATAAGAAAATCAACATAAATTAGCCAAGACCTCAGAAAAGAATTGTAGACCTCCATAAGTCTGGTTCATCCTTGGGAGCAATTTCCAAACGCCTGAAGGTACCACATTAATCTGTACAAACAATAGTATCTATATCCACAGTAAAATGAGTCCTATATTGACATAACCTGAAAGGCCGCTCAGCAAGGAAGAAGACACTGCTCCAAAACCGCCATAAAAAAGCCAAACTACGGTTTTCAACTGCACATGGGGACAAAGATCATACTTTTTTGGGGAAATGTCCTCTGGTCTGATGAAACAAAAATAGAACTGTTTGGCCATAATGACCATCGTTACGTTTGAAGGAGAAAGGGGGAGGCTTGCAATCCAAAGAACACCATCTCAACTGTGAAGCACGGGGGTGGCAGCATCATGTTGTGGGGGTGCTTTGCTGCAGGAGGGACTGGTGCACTTCACAAAATAGATGGCGTCATGAGGGAGGAAAATTATGTGGATATATTGAAGCAACATCTCAAGACATGAGTCAGGAAGTTAAAGCTTGGTCACAAATGGGTCTTCCAAATGGACAATGACCCCAAGCATACTTCCAAAGTTATGGCTTAAGGACAACAAAAGTCAAGGTATTGGAGTGGCCATCACAAAGCCCTGACCTCAATCCTATAGAACATTTGTGGGCAGAACTGAAAAAGCGTGTTCGAGCAAGGAGGCCTACAAACCTGACTCAGTTACACCAGCTCTGTCAGGAGGAATGGGCCAAAATTCACCTAACTTATTGTGGGAAGCTTGTGGAAGGATACATGAAATGTTTGACCCAAGTTAAACAATTTGAAGGCTGTGCTACCAAATACTAATTGAGTGTATGTAAACTTCTGACCCACTGGGAATGTGATGAAAGAAATAAAAGTTGAAATAAATCATTCTCTCTGCTATTATTCTGACATGTCACATTCTTTAAATAAAATGGTGATCCTAACTGACCTAAGACACAGAATTTTTACTAGGATTAAATGTCAGGAATTGTGAAAAACGGAGTTAAAATTAATTTGGCTAAGGTGTATGTAAACTTCCGACTTCAACTGTAGTATATTAAATATACATTATAGGAAGAATTTTACTGGCAGTTTGTGAAAAAGCACTACACGCTGTGCAATCAAGTTTTGGAGTAATTGCAGAGTTGCAGATATTTTACGCACTGCTTGTGCATTTAAAAGAGCAGAATGTGGCCTTACATGTCTAGAGTATTTGTCTAAACTGGGGCTCAGGGTCAGGACTCATGGGAGGATTACCTTTCCGGTGGCAGACCAGACACTCCACACTAGCATGCAGTTTTCTGAGTTGCAAGTCGAGGTTCTCAAACTGCTGGTGCTTCTCCTCAAACCACTGTTGACACTCACAGAAATAAAATCAAGCTGAAACATAATACAGTTTCTCCACAGAATTAAATTATAATAGTATGAATAAGTAATGATAGTAACTAGTAACTATGTATGTTTTCAAAACATTTGCAATTATTGATTAATAAATAAATTAACACATTAAATTTGAAATTATTTTTACATACTGAGTCACCCTGTGCGAGATGCTAGGTTTACATTCAACACATTGACGGTGTAAGACAGGCCCCATATCCACAAGCTACCCAATGCCAAAAACGCTTTTACAGTTTACATTTGAATGACAAGTGTATCAAAAATAAAAGGCAGTTAATAAATTGCAATGAAGTAGAAAATAAAAATAATATAGCTTTTCCCAGTAAGGAAGGAAAGGACCACCCCCCGAGCAGCACCTGGCTTGTGCCTCTACTTCTTTTCACTCACACAATCTTAGAATTCAAGTGGAAAGCCTCATTAATTCGTCTCATTATTCAAGTCCAAAAATCAGCCCTTACCGCATCCGATTCATTCATCTTGATTGTCATTTTGTTGACAGCGTCGGCAGCTTTGTTTACCATCCTCAATATTCCGGCCCCACTCAGCGCCTGGGTGCTAACCGCTCTCGGCAGCTGGGATAAAATGACAAATAAGTGCAAACAAACCGGTTAACAGGCTAGGGCTCCGACCCAATCCCAGAGGGAGCCCCGCGCCAGGAGCTGTGTGGGGTTTTCTCCACTCCCATACATTTCAATGTTGTTAGAATCTAATTTAATCCATTTACTGGGAAAACTCTCAGAGGAACAATGGGCAAAAATAGCTTTCAATTGCTTTCAGCCATTTATCCTTCTTTTCTACAGTGGCATTTCATTACATCTGGATTAATACAGTAATTTCATTGGAACATGTTGCTGTGACACTGGCCATTTTCAAAACAAAGGTCACATATGTTCTTAAGCTTATCCCAAACTATTTCCAGAAGTTGGCTTTATTAAAGGATAGTAAAATAGGGGAAAAATACCACCACAAAATAACAAAAAATGTGCTTTTTTAAAATTCATTCTCAATTGGGTGTCGTACACAGATTGAGATTAAACGCTACCTCTGAACTCTCCAGGAACATCATGACATCCGGATCCTTCAGCAGGATGGGATGTTTCACTGTTCTCATCAGATACCTATTGAGCATAAAAGAAAAGGTTACATTGTGTAGATAAATCATTACCATGCTCATTGCAGAGGTAACAATTAATGAAAAAATATTAAATACAGTAGGGCTAGGATTTGCCAGGGACCTCACAATACCATATCACGACACTTGATCCTGTGTGGCTCAGTTGGTAGAGCATGGTGCTTGCAACACCAGGGTTGTGTGTTCATTTCCCAAGGGAGACCAGTATGAAAAAAATACAAAGATGTATGCACTCACTACATTACGTCGCTCTGGATAAGAGGGACTGCTAAACTACATGAATGTAAATGTACTTAGGTGCCAATACAAAATGTATTTTGATTTTCACAATTCTATATGTATTGCAATTTGATGTTCCAAACAGATTGTTCTCTATATTTCTGCTACAGAGAGACAAAAGCACATGAGAAAATTAGTTTTGATCCTTGTGCTTAAAACATGGCTCACCATTTAAAAAAGGAAGATGGAGAACAAGCTATAGGATCTATAGGATAAAAAAACACCAGAGTTTTGGCGCAGGTACAGCAGACTAGTGTTAACTAACGGTAACTAGCAATTTTTTTTAATTTTTTTTATTTTTTATTTTTAACAAAAATCGGTATGTGGAGACAAAATATCGATATAATAGCATCCAAAATAATATTGCAATATGGAACTATCACTCAAAATTGTCATCCAATTCAAAAATTGGTTTGGTAACCCCCCAGAATAATACTAGGGGAATGATTTATTTCAGCTTTGATTTATTTCATCACATTCCCAGTGGGTAAGAAATTGACATACACTCAATTAGTATTTGGCAGCATTGCCTTCACATTGTTTAACTTGGATCAAACAATTTGGGGAGCCTTCCACAAGCTTCCCACAATAAGTTGGGTTAATTTTGGCCCATTCCTCCTGACAGAGCTGGTGTAACAGAGTCAGGTTTGTAGGCCTCCTTGCTCACAAACGTTTTTTCAGTTCTTGCTCACACACGTTTTTTCACAAATTTTCTATGGGATTAACGTCAGGGCTTTGTGATGGCCACTCCAATACCTTGACTTTTGTTGTCCATTTTGCCACAACTTTTGAAGTATGCTTGGGGTCATTGTCCATTTGGAAGACCCATTTACAACCAAGCTTTAACTTCCTGACTGACGTCTTGAGATGTTGCTTCAATATATCCACATAATTTTCCTCCCTCATGATGCCATCTATTTTATTAAGTGCAGCAGTCCCTCCAGCAGCAAAGCACCCCCACAACTTGATGCTGCCACCCCAGTTCTTCACGGTTGGGATGGTGTTCTCCCCTTTTGGTCCTCCTAACATAATGATGGTCATTTTGGACGAACAGTTCTATTTTTGTTTCATCAGACCAGAGAACATTTCTCCAAAAAAGCACGATCTTTGTCCCCATGTGCAGTTTCAAACCGTAGTTTGGCTTTTTTATGGAGGTTTTGGAGCAGTGGCTTCTTCCTTGCTGAGCGGCCTTTTTAGATTATGTTGATATAGGACTTGTTTTACTGTGGATATAGATACTTTTGTACCCGTTTCCTCCAGCATCTTCACAAGGTCCTTTGCTGTTGTTCTGGGATTGATTTGCCCTTTTCGCACCACAGTACGTTCATCTCTAGGAGACAGAACATGTCTCCTTCCTGAGCAGGATGACAGCTGTGTGGTCCCATGATGTTAATACTTGCGTACTATTGTTTGTACAGATGAACGTGGTACCTTCATTTGGAAATTGCTCCCAAGGATGAACCAGACTTGTGGAGGTCTACCATTTTTTCCTGAGATCTTGGCTGATTTATTTTCATTTTCCCATGATGTCAAGCAAAGAGGCACTGCATTTGAAGGTAGTACATCCACAGGTACACCTCCAATTGACTCAAATGATGTCAATTAGCCTATCAAAAGCATCTAAAGCCATGACATCATTTTCTTGAATGTTCCAGTCTGTTTAAAGGCACAGTCAACTTAGTGTATGTAAACTTCTGACCCACTGGAATTGTGATGCAGTGAATTATAAGTGAAATAATCTGTCTGTAAACAATTGTTTGAAACATTACTTGTGTCATGCACAAAGTAGATGTCCTAACCGACTTGCCAAAACTAGTTTGTTAACAAGAAATTTGTGGAGTGGTTGAAAAACGAGTTTTAATGACTCCAACCTAAGTGTTCCGACATCAACTGTATATATCATCTGCCCATTGACTGACATGAAGGTCAGCGTTTACAAGTGGGCAGGGTGTCAGCTTTGTACACCTCACTGTTAAAGAACCTAATCCTGATGGCCAAAACAATTAATTTAAAGTAAGTTATTTGAATGCATATATATTAAAATACCTTATGTTACAATTAAAATTAATTGTTTTGGCCATCAGGATTCAGTTCTTTAACAGTGAGGTGTATAAATCTGACACCCTGTCCACTTGTAAACACTGACCTTCATGTCAGTCAATGGGCAGATGATAAAAAGGGCAGAGAAATGTCAGGGCCTCACTTAACGTAAATTGTTATTCGATTCATCAGAATGGGCTAAAACCAGGGATGGGGCAGCAGTAGTCATCCTCGGGCTGAACATCGAAAATGTTGGACAGCTCTGTCCAGAGGATACGGTGTGAAGCTCGGGAGGAAACCCCCCCCATTCACGTGTTGACAGGCTCGAATCCCTGGAGCGCTGTGATAATTTTTTACCTAATATTTCTAGGTTAACCTTTCAAGCCACAAAAGACCAGAACAAGAATGCTCTTTAGACTGAAGGGGCTTTTCACGTAAACGTTTTGTGTAAGACATGAGAGCTGTCTCGTCTGACAAGTAGGGCATTAAATGAGCTGCGTGGCGAGGATCATTCCCTGTTGGAGGACAGGCGTGGATGTATGTCGTAAAGATCGCCAAAACAAATGAAACAGCAGAATAATGATTTGATGGAATGGTTACATGTTTGCAGTAGGTCTGAAGTACTGAAAAACTACTGATTTTGAGAAGGGTTTCTTGTATGTTCATAGATACCTTTCTAAGGCTGATCTTCTCTTCTCGACAAATTCTGCAGAAGACAAATCCTCTTTCCCAACTTTGACCTTAGTCATTCCTGTAGATGAAGACATATACAAATGTTTACACACAGTCATTCCTGTAGATGAACAATGTTGCCCAGGCAAAATGACTGCCCTCTTTACACACTACTGTAGGAAAAATCAGCTCTGCTGTTTTGCTACCACAATTCATGACATACATGACTAAACTAGCTGATGCAACAACAATAATACCGTATTCAATTCAATTCACATCCATGCAGAATTCACTCACCCACAATGCTTTTCTCTGGAGCAGGAGGGACTATGTATCCTATATGCAGGTACCTGGAGGCTAGTTTGCTGTGCAAGCCTAGAAAGTCACTAAACCTTCTCCTTACAGTGGTTTCATTCTTGCTGAAAATGGTCATAGAGGTCTAGAAGAAGGAGGAAGAAGACATTGACAAGGCAAGAGTGGAAAACGTAATTTTTCTTTTTAAACTTATCACAAATAATACAACTTATTATGTACAGTGCATTCGGAAAGTATTCAGACCCATTCACTTTTGTCACGTTACAGCTTTATTCTAAAAGGGATTAAATATTTTTTTTCCCCCTACACACACACACACTACCCTATAATGACAAAGCAAAAACAGGTTGACATTTTTGCACATTTATAAAATAAAAAAAAAACTGAAATATTACAGTTACATAAGTATTCAGACTCTTCTCTCAGTACTTCGTTGAAGCACCTTTGGCAGCGATTACAGCATCAAGTCTTTTTGGGCATGACGCTACAAGCTTGGCACACCTGTATTTGGGGAGTTTGCCCCATTGTTCTCTGCAGATCCTCTCAAGCTGTCAGGTTGGATGGGGAGCATTGCTGCACAACTATTTTCAGGTCACTCCAGTGATGTTTGATCGGGTTCAAGTCCAGGCTCTGGCTGAGTCACTCAAGGACATTCAGAGACTTGTCCTGAAGCCACTACAGAGTTGTCTTGGCTGTGTGCTTATTTTTTAAAAAATATATATATTTTTTTTACCTTTATTTTACTAGGCAAGTCAGTTAAGAACAAATTCTTATTTTCAATGACGGCCTAGGAATAGTGGGTTAACTGCCTGTTCAGGGGCAGAACGACAGATTTGTACCTTGTCAGCTCGGGGATTCGAACTTGCAACCTTTCGGTTACTAGTCCAAAGCTCTAACCACTAGGCTACCCTGCCGCCCCTTAGGGTCGTTGTCCTGTTGGAAGGTGAACCTTTGCCTCAGTCTGAGGTCCTGAGCACTCTGGAGCAGGTTTTCATCAAAGATCTCTCTGTACTTTTCTCTGTTCATCTTTGCCTCAATCCTGACTAGTTTCCCAGTCCCTGCCGCTGAAAAACATCCCCACAGCATGATGCTGCCACCACCATGCTTCACCGTAGGGATGGTGCCACGTTTCCTCCAGACGTGACGCTTGGCATTCAGGCCAAAGAGTTCAATCTTGGCTTCATCAGACCAGATAATCTTGTTTCTCATGGTCAGAGTCTTTAGGTGCCTTCTGGCAAACTCCTAGTGGGCTGTTATGTGTCTTTTACTGAGGAGTGGCTTCCGTCTGGCCACTACCATAAAGGCCTGATTGGTGGCATGCTGCAGAGATGGTTGTCCTTCTGGAAGATTCTCTCACCTCCACAGAGGATCTCCAGAGCTCTGACAGAGTGACCATGGTCACCTCCCTGACCAAGTCCCTTCTTCCCCGATTGCTCAGTTTACTGGGCGGCCAGCTCAATCAAGAGTCTTAGTGGTTCCAAACTTCTTCCATTTAAGAATGATGGAGGCCACTGTGTTCTTGGGGACCTTCAATGCTGCAGAAATGTTTTGGTACCCTTCCCCAGATCTGTGCCGCGACACAATCCTGTCTCAGAACTCTACGGACAATTCCTTCGACCTCATGGCTTGGTTTTTGCTCTGACATGCACTGTCAACTGTGGGGCCTTATATAGACAGGTGTGTGCCTTTCCAAATCCAAACAATTGAATTTACCACAGGTGGACTCCAATCAAGTTGCAGAAACATCTCAAGGATGATCAATGTAAACAGGATGCATTTCGAGTCTCATAGCAAAGGGTCTGAATATTTATGTAGATAAGGTATTTCTGTAAAAAAAACACAAAAAAAAGATTTGCAAAAATTTCTAAAAACCTGTTTTCAGTTTGTCATTATGGGATATTGTGTGTATATTGTGGAGTATTTAAAAAAAATCTGTTTTAGAGTAAGGCTGTAACATAACAAAATATGGAAAAGGTCAAGGGTCTGAATACTTTCCGAAGGCACTGCATATTTTTACGTGGGAAAAAGTCAGTTATCAATTCTTCTGTGCTGGTTAAAAAAACATTTTCATGCAATAGGTTTTGGTTACACTTGTAATATCTGTGCCCATATGGAAATTCTGTAAGAGTAATATATATATATATATATATATATATATGCCAATTATTTGACTGTCCGATCTCATTCTGTCTCCTAATTCTTTTGGGTGCCAGCGAGAATGACATAAGAAAGATGACTAGCTTGATTAATCCTCCTCCATGTATATCTCACCAGGTCAGGATATTTCAGCCTCCATATATCCACTAGTTCCAATATATCCACGATATTCGTGATTTCCATAAGAGCATAAGGGTGATAGTTTGTAGTTTGTAGTGTGATTTCCTTTACGGCCCACTGAGGTATTTAAAACTCTATTATAATCTCCCACCATAACAAGAGTCTTGTATTGCTTGTAGGTTTGATAAATTATTATATGTATTTTCAAAGAAGCTTGGATCATCATTATTCAGACCATTTAGATTAATGAGCCAAATCTGTCCAAAAACATATTTAAAAGAATAGACCCATTCATCTAATAATAAAAACTTAACACAAATATACTTATTGTACAGGTACAAAAAAAAAAAAGGGGAATCACTTTGTTGTCTTGAGTCACCTCATGATACAGTTTACAAATAATAACTACAGCGATATCAAATATGGGCACTAAAACCATGCCTATTAACACTGTCAATCTATTTGTTGCCTTCTGACCTAACATACAGTATACCCCACTCAAAGTGTGGATATGAATGTGCAGTACATGTGTATAATCTTAATATCAACTTCAACTGCAACCTTCCCTGATAACTTTTTGGGGAAAGTTACCAGAATTTTGCAACCCTACTCTGAACTTGTCCCAAGTGAAAAAAAACCCAAAAAAAAGTAGAATATGAAGATATTTTCCTTACCTTTGTAGTTACTTTGTATCCCATGTAAGCATTCATTCCATCCCCTTAAAGAAGAAACATAAATATTAGCGTAAACCAAAGTCACGGCATTGGTTTAACTATTCTCTCCTCGATACAACAGCATTGTCGCTCATTTTCTACTTGAGAGAATAATACAATGTATATCATAAGTATTCATCCCCTTGGATTTTATCAAATTTTGTTGCGTTACAAAATGGGATTGAAGTGGATTTAATTGTTTTCCCCCCTCACGGACCTACACAAAATGCGGCATTAATGTCAACATGAAAAGAAAATTATATAAATGAATAATAATAATAATGTCTTCACCCCCTTTGTTATGGCAAGCCTAAATAAACATAGGAGTCAACATTTGCTTAACAAGTCACATAATGTTGCATTGACTCACTCGGTGTGAAATAATAGGGGTTAACATGATTTATTTATGACTGTCCCCTCTCTGTACCCCACACTTACAATTATCTGTAAGGTCACTCAATTGAGTAGTGTATTTCAAGAACAGATTCAAATCACAAAGACGAGGGAGCTTTTCCAATGCCCCGCAAAGAAGTGCACCGATTGGCAGGGTAAAAATAGAAAGAGCAGACAAGGAATATCCCTTTGAGCATGGTAAATGTATTAATTTGGCTTTACATGGTGTATAAATACACCCAGTCTCTATAAAGACACAGGCGTCCCTCCTAACAGAGTTGCCCCAGAGGAAGGAAACCGCTCAGGGAGGCCAATGGTGATTTTAAAACAGTTACGGTGTTTAATGGCTGTGATGGGAGAAAACTGAGGATGGATCAACAACATTGTAGTTACTTCACAATACTAACCTAAATGACAGAGTGAAAAGGAAACCCTATAGAGAGAAAAGAAAATACTCCAAAACATGCACTCTGTTTGCAAAAAGGCACTAAATGTCCTAAATGTTGTATTCTGGGAAAATCCAACACAACACATCATTGAGTACCACTCTCTATATTTCCAAGCGTAGTGGTTGCTGCATCATGTTGTGGAAATGCTTTTCATCGGCAAGGACTGGAGGAAATCTGGTTCAGTCTGCTTTCCACCAGACACTGGGAGACGATTTCATTCATTCCTTTTCAGCAGGACAATAACCTAAAATCTATACAGCAGATGCTTACCAAGAAGAGAGTTCATGTTCCTGAGTAGCCTTGTTACAGTTTGACTTAAATGTACTTGGAAATATTTGGCAAGACTTGAAAATGAATGTTTATGAACAACCAACTTGACAGAGCTTGAAGAGTTAAGAAAATAATAAAATGGGCAAATATTGCACAATCCAGGTATGCAAACGCTCTCAGAGACTTACCAAAAAAGATTGTATTGACTCAGGGGAGTGAATACTTATCTAATGAAGTTGGTGTTTTATTTTTCATTAATAACAAAAACAAAAAAAGCATTGTCTTCCAGTCATTGAGCTAACGCTAGTTAGGATTGGCTCGCAAAACCACCTCTTACTTCCTTCAGACTGAACACAGAGACATAACAATGGTATCCATGAGTTCATCTGACTCTGGGGAAATAGACAAAGGGCTTCATTGCCAAAATCCCAAAGTATCACTTTAATGTATGAATACATTAACACGGTATTAAACGTACCAACTTTTTCTGGATCGGACACTGCTATATGCATGTCAAAGGTGTCACCACTATCGTCCTCTTCAATCTAAAAGGAAAAAATATATAATGAAAGTTGCACTCTCAACCTCTCCTTGCAGTGAACAGTGTTTTGGAGGCTAACATTGATGGTATTAAAAGTCCACCTTGACCTTTGTGTTATGAGAATGCTCCATGGTGAAGTTTCCCAAGGTACAGATCTAGGATCAGCATCTCCTCCCCCAATACGAACCTTAACTATTATTTGGGAAAATCCAAAACTGGCCCAAGATCAGAATCTAGGGCCAACTTACCTCATCCAGGGATCTCTCAAACATCTCGGCAGTGCCCAGGCCCATCCTGGGGGTGAGCATAGCTGTGGGGGTGACTGGGGTGATGGCCGGAGATGGACCGTCTGACAGGATGGGCTCCCTCTCTGGACTATCCAGAGAAACCTCCTCTGTTGCTTCTGAAATACAGACAAAGAATAGAGAATGATACAAACAAAACATTACACTGGAGAAACAAAATACAAGTGATGACTCCAAATGGAAAGGGAAACACTTGGAGAATTATGGTATTCACGTAGTGCTACGGTTTAACCTTTGAAGAGCGAAATATGAACGCTTCAGAGTTAAACGGTTTATTTTTAAAAAGGGATAGTTCACCCAAATTATAATTTGCATTTCTCTTGTTTCACATCCAAAACATCTTACAATAACTTTATTGAGCTAAACAATGAATTTTACACTTTGGGATGATTTGGACATGAAATGTGAAAAATTGTTATATTCCATTTGACACCAATCACTTTTTGACCACACACCTTATTTGAACAAAACTTAAAGGACAGTTGAAGTCAGAAGTTTTACATACACCTTAGCCAAATACATTTAAACTCAGTTCTTCACAATTCCTGACATTTAATCCTCATAAAAATTCCCTGTCTTAGGTCAGTTAGGGTCACCACTTTATTTTAAGAATATGAAATGTCAGCATAATAGTAGAGAGAAGGATTTATTTCAGCTTTTATTTATTTCATCACATTCCCAGTGGGTCAGAAGTTTACATACACTCAATTAGTATTTGGTAGCATTGCCTTTAAATTGTTTAACTTGGGTCAAACGTTTCAAGCCTTCCACAAGCTTCCCACAATAAGTTGGGTGAATTTTGGCCCATTCCTCCTGACAGAGCTGGTGTAACTGAGTCAGGTTTGTAGGCCTCCTTGCTCACACATGCTTTTTCAGCTCTGCCCACACATTTTCTATGGGATTGAGGTCAGGGCTTTGTGATAGCCACTCTAATACCTTGACTTTGTTGTCCTTAAGCCATTTTGCCTCAAATTTGGAAGTATGCTTGGCGACATTGTCCAATTCAAAGACCCATTTGTGACCAAGCTTTAACTTCCTGACTGATGTCTTGAGATGTTGCTTCAATATATCCTCATCATTTTCCTCCCTCATGATGCCATCTATTTTGTGAAGTGCACCAGTCCCTCCTGCAGCAAAACACCCACACAACAGGATGCTGCTTCATGGTTGGGATGGTGTTTTTCGGCTTGCAAGCCTCCCCCTTTTTCCTCCAAACGTAACAATGGTCATTATGGCCAAACAGTTCTATTTTTGTTTCATCAGACCAGAGAACATTTCTCCAAAAAGTATGATCTTTGTCCCCATGTGCAGTTGCAAACCGTAGTCTGGCTTTTTTATGGCGGTTTTGGAGCAGTGGCTTCTTCCTTTCTGAGTGGCCTTTCAGGTTATGTCGATATAGGACTCGTTTTACTGTGGATATAGATAATTTTGTACCTGTTTCCTCCAGCATCTTCACAAGGTCCTTTGCTGTTGTTCTGGGATTGATTTGCACTTTTCGCACCAAAGTACGTTAATCTCTAGGAAACAGAACGCGTCTCCTTCCTGAGCGGTATAATGGCTGTGTGATTCCATGGTGTTTATAATAATGTACTATTGTTTGTACAGATAAGCGTGGTACCTTCAGGCATTTGGAAATTCCTCCCAAGGATGAACCAGCCTTGTTGAGGTCTACCATTTTTTTTCTGAGGTCTTGGCTGATTTCTGTTGATTTTCCCATGATGTCAAGCAAAGAGGCACTGAGTTTGAAGGTAGGCCTTGAAATACAGCTGCAGGTACACCTCCAATTGACTCAAATGATGTCAATTAGCCTATCAGAAGCTTCTAATGCCATGACATCCTTTTCTGGAATGTTCCAGGCTGTTTAAAGGCACAGTCAACTCAGTGTATGTAAACTTCTGACCCACTGGAATTGTGATGCAGTTAATTATAAGTGAAATAATCTGTCTGTAAACAATTGTTTGAAAAATTACTTGTGTGATGCACAAAGTAGATGTCCTAACCGACTTGCCAAAACTATAGTTTGTTAACAAGAAATTTGTGGAGTGGTTGAAATACGAATTTCAATGACTCCAACCTAAGGGTATGTAAACTTCCGAGTTCAACTGTATCTATTTGCCCATGGTAGAAAGAATCTTTTTGGACCTGAATGCAAAAACATTTAGGAGATAGAGAAGCTCAAGTTTTACCCATTTTGCATAACTTACCATGACTATCCTTGACGGTTGAGATATATATATATATTTTTTTTACAAGGCCAGCCGTGCCGCCCTGTTCTGTAATTTTCCTAAGTCCTTCTTTGTGGCACCTGACCAAACGACTGAACAGTAGTCCAGGTGCGACAAAACTAGGGCCTGATAGTGTTAAGAATGCAGAGTAGCGCTTTATTATGGACAGACTTGTGTGTGATTTTATACACCAAACAGCAATGGGTGTGCTGGAATAGCCGAATCTACTCATTTGAAGGGGTGTCCACATACTTTTGTATATATAGTGTATGTACAAAATTACATGACTGTAGCTCAAACATGGGCAGGAGAAATGTTTGTTCAAAGTTTGGTGGGAGACAAAGTCTAATTTGCTGAAATTCTAATGGGCGGAGCTTATAGGTCCTTATAGGACACATTGCTCATGAGGGGCTGCATATTCGTACAACATTTCATGACTGTAGCTCTAACAGGACAGGAGATATGCTTGTTCAAAATTCAGTTGATTACTATAGCACCCCCTTGGGCCAATCAGTGTAAATGCCGGTCCTCTATGGCAAGAAGCATCATTCACCCAAGTTTGGTCAAAATCAGGCCAGCGGTGTCTGAGATATCTCGTGTGATTAATGTACGTACGAACGAACGGAGACAGATCTATTCATCGTGGGGGAGAATTACAGACATAATGTACGAGTCACCAGACCTGATCACAGGGATGACGAACTCTTGAGGTCCCGTTGATTATTACAGAATTAGGGAAATCTGCATTTCGTTTTTTGCAACCCGTGTATGGAATGATCTGCAGAGCTCTCTGCACCTTGATGCTCTGGTGCCTCTAGTAAAGTTAAGGTTGTTAATGGAGGACCTCATTGTTGTCATTGTTGAGGAATGTGTTTCTTTCTTAGGGGGCTTTCACACACCCTTAGTTTGTTTAGTTTGGACTGGTGTGAACACCATCTGCACTTGGGAGCACACTAAACAACGCACTGTGGTTTGTTCAAAAAGGGTGGTCTCGGCCCGAACGCAGACCGGACCAAACACAGGAAAAGAACCAGAGTTGCACATTATTATTGGTTGTGCAGCATTATAACTTTTTTATAACCTTAGATCTCTGAAATATTCTGTAGGTACCAGCACATTTATGAACTCATCTGATGCAGATTAGAGAAGACGGGGGCTATACCGGGGATACAGGCTACTGATATAGGCTATAGTCCTATTCACGTCGCAGTTAGAGCAGCTATTGAACTATTTACTCCTGCATGTTGTTGGAAGACAAGTGATGCTTCATGACAATCAATCATAAATGGATTTAACTTGAGTATTTTTGTCCATTAAACAAATGACTTGCATGGACACATGGTTTTGTTTCAGAATTTTGTTCATTTGACAATGAGAAACCAACCAGACCAATTTTTTAAAATGTAACCTTTATTTAACCAGGCAAGTCAGTTAAGAACAAATTCTTATTTTCAATGACGGCCTAGGAACAGTGGGTTAACTGCCTGTTCAGGGGCAGAATGACAGATTTGTACCTTTTAAGCTCGGGGGTTTGAACTTGCAACCTTCCGGTTACTAGTCCAACGCTCTAACCACTAGGTTACCCTGCCGCCCCTGAAGAAAAATACAAATGTAACAACAAATAGCCAAACTCGGATTTGAACTGTAGCTCAAAACTGTGTGAAAAATACCTTAAATTGCTTGTAGCACTGTATGCTTTTATTACACTGTATGCTTGAATGATGTAAATTTGATAAATTGTGTTAATTCAGGGATCCCTTGAAAAAGAGGCCTTGGTCTCAAATGGGACCAAAAATAAAGGTGAAATTTAAAAAATTAAAATACATTTCAGGCACATAAAAGAGAAGGACTACTCCTTAGTGTATGGGTTGCTCAGTTGGGTGTCTAGGGTATAGGGTTGGAGACCGTTCCATCATGATAGGAGAATAAATAAATAAACTATATTTCCAATTTATTTTAAATTGTATACACATTATCTGCACAAAGTGGAAAGCTCTCTCTCACAACGACTCCCATTGTTAGGGCGGAGACATGAGCATCTCGTCATTATATAGAGATCTCTGGTGTAAATGGGAAGATGCACAGCACAGAAGGAGCAAACTAGACCAAAAAGACAACATGAGAACAAGAGGACAGAAACTCTCATAAAAACATTAAATACAAAAAAAAAAAAACTAGATTCTGCAATACAGACATTTGGAGTATTGCGCAAAAACAAATTTGAATTAATAAAATTAATTCGATATATCACCCAGCCCTACTTCAGACTAGGGCTGTTACGGTGACCGTATTACCGCCACACCAGCGGTCACGAGTCATGATGGCAGTCAAATACAACATTACCGTTTAGTCACGGTAATTATGCTTCTCCAAGCTCTGATGCTGCTGATTGTCATTAGTAACCTACCAAACTTGCTAAGGTTTGTATCACAACTAAAGTGGCCAAATTACTTAAAATGAATCACATTAATTCACTTTACAATGGGTGTAGAGCCGAACTGCCATTCATGCACAGCGCGTGAGTTTAAAGTTTGGGAAAGATAATTTTCAACATAAAAATGCACCTTTATAATAAAAGCATTAAATGCATAATCTCATTTGTGGTCACTTTTGAGAATGGTGTTTTCCTGCTAATGGAACATATGCGCTGCGCTGTGTGCGCCTTGCTGCGCTTATGTAAACAAATAGCCTAACAGTTTATCAACATTTTATGCTTAACGTTCTCATCTGTTGCATCAGCCTCATTGCTTAAAACATGTTTTTTGACGCTAGTGGTTGTATTAATTTGAGATCTATCGCATCCCACAACAGTTTCAGACTATGTTGGAAATATTTATTTATAGCACAGAATAGGTCAACTTTTGTACTATGGGGGACAGTAGATTGACATAGCCTAGTGCTTTTGCTAATAGAGAGCCTACTCATGTGTTATTCAGCAATGTTTAATTGCATTCTTCATACTATAAAATAACACCATGGAATTCTAAGCAAATCTTGTCTGCTAAATGAACTAGCATAGCCAGATCAGGGCCTAACATAAGGACAACTCAGAGTATGCTATTCTGTTAATCTGAAATAGAATACATTTTCTTCATATCATAATTCTTTGGACCTGTCTAAAATAAATAATGGCTTTAATGAGATGGTGTAGGTTATATTACAAGGATTAATTGGACTTTTTCAAAAGTACATGTTCCAAAGGCCTGCATCAGAGGCTTGTAAGGCTATGTGTGGAAGCCAGGAGACGCTAAATGTGTTTATGTTAATGAAAGCCAATCACCGTGAGACTGGCAGTTATTTGCATGACAATCACCGGCTAAGAAAATGTCACGAACGCCACAGCCCTACTTCAGACTAGAGGTCGACCGATTATGATTTTTTTCAACGCCGATACCGATATTGATTATTGGAGGCCCAAAAAGCCGATACCGATTAATCTGACGATTTTTATTTATTTATTTGTAATAATGACAATTACAACAATACTGAATGACCACTTATTTTAACTTAATATAATACATCAATAAAATCAATTCAGCCTCAAGTAAATAGTGAAACATGTTCAATTTGGTTTAAATAATGCAAAAACAAAGTGTTGGAGAAGAAAGTAAAAGTGCAATATGTGCTATGTAAAAAAGCTAACATTTCAGTTCCTTGCTCA
This sequence comes from Oncorhynchus tshawytscha, assembly GCF_018296145.1. Classification (NCBI taxonomy): domain Eukaryota; kingdom Metazoa; phylum Chordata; class Actinopteri; order Salmoniformes; family Salmonidae; genus Oncorhynchus; species Oncorhynchus tshawytscha. The sequence goes on from NC_056432.1 coordinate 48,384,565, forward strand.
GAACATGAGAACATATGAAAGCTGGTGGTTCCTTTTAACATGAGTCTTCAATATTCCCAGGTAAGAAGTTTTAGGTTATAGTTATTATAGGACTATTTCTCTCTATACCATTTGTATTTCATTAACCTTTGACTATTGGATGTTCTTACAGGCACTTTAGTATTGCCAGTGTAACAGTATAGCTTACGTCCCTCTCCTCGCTCCTCCCTGGGCTCGAACAAGCAACACAACGACAACAGCCACCATCGAAGCAGCGTTACCCATGCAGAGCAAGAGGAACAACTACTAGAAGACTCAGAGCGAGTGACAGTTGAAACGCTATTAGCACGCGCTAACTAGCTAGCCATTTCACTTCGGTTACACCAGCCTCATCTCGGGACTTGATAGGCTTGAAGTCATAAACAGCGCAATGCTTGACGCACAACGAAGAGCTGCTGGCAAAACGCACGAAAGTGCTGTTTGAATGAATGTTTACGCGCCTGCTTCTGTCTACCACCGCTCAGCCAGATACTTAGATACTTGTATGCTCAGTCAGATTATATGCAACGCAGGACACGCTAGATAATATCTAGTAATATCATCAACCATGTGTAGTTAACTAGTGATTATGATTGATTGTTTTTTAAGATAAGTTTAATGCTAGCTAGCAACTTACCTTGGGTTACTGCATTCGTGTAACAGGCAGTCTCCTTGTGGAGAGCAACGAGAGAGAGGCAGGTCGTTATTGCGTTGGACGAGTTAACGGTAAGGTAGCAAGATTGGATCCCCGAGCAGACAAGGTGAAAATCTGTCGTTCTGCCCCTGAACGAGGCAGTTAACCCACAGTTCCTAGGCTGTCATTTAAAATAAGAATGTGTTCTTAACTGACTTGCCCAGTTAAATAAAATATATATATAAAAAAAATGTTTTTATTATTATTTATATATATATATATTATTATTTTTATTTTTTAAATAGGCAAATCGGCGCCTAAAAATACCGATTTCCGAATGTTATGAAAACTTGAAATTGGCCCTCGTTAATCATCCATACCAATTAATCGGTCGACCTCTACTTCAGACCACTGCAATTTACAAAGACTACTTTTAACAACTCGCACAGGAAATTTAACAAAAACACTTGAGGAACAGTGCAGATGCAAAGCTTGGTAACAGAATGACAGTTTGTGCTGTTGGTGCCATCATTCTGTTACCATGCTTTGCAGCTGCACTGTTCAAGTAAATCTGTTTTTGTAAATGTTCTGTGTAAATTGTTAAAAGTAGTCCTTGTGCATAGCTATTTTGCATTTGCATTTATACCATGGACAAATATGTATAAAAAGTTTCATTCAAATCAAAAGGGCTGCGGTCAAAAAGTGATTAAAATCAAATGGAATGACCCCTAGGGGATATCCACTTGGATTGGTTTTGCGCCATAAGTGCAAAAAAAGTTAGCATTTTAAGACAGTGGCCAGGTAAACAAAACCAAAAAGAATAGATTGGTGTCTTCCATAGACTGCTTACAGCAGGGGTAGGGATGCCTGGTCCTTGAGTGCTACAGTTTTTGAAGACCAGGTGTGTAGAATTTAGGCAATCACTGAACTGCTCAATTAGCTCAGTTGGTCAGGTATGGTGCCTAGCTGGAACAAAATCCTGCGGCACTCCAGGAACAGGGTTGCCTACCCCCCGGCTTAAAGGGTAAGGAAACCAATAGGACATTTTGTAATTTAGGTTAACTATCCCTTAAATAATAGAGTTAACCGAGGAGAGGCATTTAATCAGAGGTGATGGGAATACCTGCAAACAGATCCTCTGGGTCATCATCCAATGAAATGTCTTCTTGCTTAGGTCCATTTGTGCTGATGCCTTCTGCAGGCATGCTGGGTGGATCTGGAGATGAGGGTTCTGGAGACTGCAGAAAAGCACAAACGTAATAAAAATAACAGAAGCCCAAAGACCAAAAGAAATCTGATCAGTTAAGACTAATCTTATTAGGGGAACATAGGCCTAGATAAAAGGTTAAACCAATGTTAACTTAAAAACCAATTAATTTCAGTATAGGCCTATTATGTGACATGTTGGAAACAAACTAGCATATGGGCCTACAGGAACCAAGTACAAAAACTGAAACTGTTGCATCATCACATCCTCAGATGACAACATTATTTTATTGGAAAGTAAACACACAAAAAAAACACATGTCAGGTTCCAATGAAATAGGATATGAGCAGCCATACTGTAAAAAGGAGGAATCATAATGGGCGGGAAAATATTGTTTTAAATGAATTTAAAGGTGCAATATGCAGAACACTCAATTTCCTGGTTGCTAAAATTCTAATACTTTGCCTAATTTCAGTTTGTGATAAAAAAATAAAAATAAGCCATGTATAATGTAGAGTATCATTGTGCCATCTAAACCACTGTGAAATGTATTTTCAATAACCAAAAATGTTATTTTCAGTTGGTGTACAAAACAAAGTAAAAGACACCGTCACAATTCAAGAACACTTTAGAGTGTACGTAAATAAAAGCTGAGCTAAGGAGAAAGGAGCGGAAGTGGGACTGATAATGGGAGGTTTCCTCCACCTACTACTCAGCACAGGATAACAGAAATCAGGAAACTCTCCTTGGCATCAATGTTATGCTGCTGAGTTCAAAATTAAAGTCCACCACAGGCAAAAAAACAGCAGCAGCAAAGCCGTATGCCTCGATCACACTTACAGCGTGTTTGCGCAAAATGGTATGCAGCATGATCTGGATGTGTGCAGCAAAAGTTCGACATTCACGGAATGACGCTGTAGGTGTAACATGTTAATGAGGCCTCGATCACACCTACATTGTCATTGCGTTTTGGTACACCAGAAGTACATTCATTTCCAAAGGAATGCTGCGTTTGCCTTGCAGCATTGCGTTGCAGAGGCAGTTGCGGTGCATTCTGTGTAGTGCATAGGTTGGATTAATCAAACGTATGCATCAAATGGCACATGTAGATGGCTTGACGGAAAGGGTAGCAAAAGGTGAATGTTGAACTTTTGCTGCACACATACAGCTTCATTGTGCAACATGATCTGGAAGTGTCTTATCTGATGGGCCTTCAGGCTTCACATTCAATCAACATTTTTAGCTTTTGAAAAGTAAAAGTTACCAAACTAAGTTGGGGCAAAAACCTACCACTTCCTTGATAGTAGAAAAGATATGACAGAACATTAATAAAAAAAAAATATAATAATAATAATAACAATAATAAGAAGAAGAATTGTGTGGGGGGTGAGGCAGCGGTCAATGGAGACTACTCTTAACCTTAGTCCCACTCCACTTAAAAGTGCAGAAAGAGGTCCACTTAGTTAACATGTATGCTCATCATTTTTCATTTGTTTATTGGACATTTCCAAGGACCAGCTATGCAATAAACATACACCTGACTTACACCTGTAAATTCACAGCTCACAAGGGAAATGTATGACTGACGGAGAGATTATGGTCTACATTTCAGGAGAGTCAACTTCTAGGATTGGGCTCGTGCACTCTCCCATAATTGGTGATATTCCAAAGAGATATTTCTAAACGTTTGTAGAATATTAGGCTTTTACAACTAAGAGCATAAGACCGCCTGTTAAATAACTAAAATATCAAATATAAATTGCACAGCAACAAATTCGGCTAAAGACCAAGCTAATGTTTGTAGAACTCCAATTAGTGTCCCATTGTTGGTTTATCCCATTTTAAACAAATAATATGAAATTAAAATTGTACCACACATCCCCTGATCTATTGAAAACCCGGAAACCAGTAAACAGCGCAGACGTTCTGCGTTTTTCTGACGCACGGCTGAATCTCAAGAACAAACCCCCTCCCAGTATGCGTTATTGGCCATCATCAGGATAGTGAGCTGGCTACAGATTATCATTCATGATTATAATAAACTGTAGTGGCTACTTTGTTGCATGATTTTCATTTAAAGAAACTAACACCCGAAGCACAACCGTGTCATAAGCCTAGCAGCATCTATCTCACAACAACGGAAGGTCGCCTGACTTACTTGTCGTCTAGTACTGTATCAATGAGCATCAAGCCCCTAGTTGCTTTCAATCCTCGGCCTCGGATCACTCTTACCTCTAGTGTAGTGACAGTACTGACAAAAAAGCCTTCTCCATCTTCTATTTCCCTGAAGTCAGTCTGTCCTGCATCTCCCAGTGGTGGCGGTTCCATCTCCGCAGCCATCTTCCTTTAGCAATAATATCCGAGTAAGAAAACAATCGACAGAAAGGAGTCAGGAGGTTCGCTAGCTGTCATGTGACTCACAGGAACAGTTTAGTCAGAGAGGAAGAGGCGAAGCGAGAGCATTTACTCCGCCCAAAAATCTGTCCGCGTAAACTATGCCCTGTTTGTATCGAGGTACACGAGTGAGTGTTGAATTACGTGAGGCTTATTTGACCGAATAGAAGTTTGTAACAGAAGTCTTTTGCACTGATATAAGGAAATGTACGTGGCATTACGGCAACTTTGAGAAAAACGACCACGACAGTTGTACCTGTTGTTCACAAGCGTATCTGCCCTCTCATCGCCCTTCTTCAATTATTGAGGGAGTGTATGTTCATTGTTAGAGCGGTCACTTGGCTATCTTGTCCATATAATTTAATCTTTGATTTAGTCTTGTGACAGCTGGCGCTTTCATGGAGATCATATTTCGCTCTGGTCGCAGTAACTCATTTAGTTTATGCTGATGACGAAAAGTGCAGTGTTTGGGTGAAGTGAAGTAACATTACATGTAATTCAACTACATTTTGAAGTAGTTGAACTAAATTCAAATCTGGTTTCAGTAGTTAATACAAATTGTTTTGCCATGTAGCAGTGTAGCTAACTACTGGAACTACACTAGTTATTTTGCTAAAAGGCAAGAGAATATGGATTAAGTAGGCAGTCATTTCCTTTCTTTTTCGGCATCAGACCTGCCTAATTCCCACTTGACACATTGTTTTAGTGTTTAATGCATTGTTAATTAACATATGACCCCAAAGTGATACGTTCTTGCAATTTGTAGTCTATGACATTTAAGATTTACATATGAGTTTTTCACAAAGTAGTTTGGATCTAGTGAACTTCCTTTTTCAAAGTAACGTTGGTTAAGTAAATAATATTTTTCTTAAACCGATATGTTTGGATTTTGGCAATAAAGCCCTTTGTGTATGTACTTCAGTCTGATGAATGCTTGGATACCATGTTTATGTCACTGCCTGCAGTTTGTAGGAAGTTGTTAACTAGCGTTAGCGCAATTACTGATTCTATAGTAATTGCTAGCATGCTAGTAGATTCCAGTCATTGTGCTTACGCTAGTTAGCATTGGCTCACACAACTACTTCTAACTTCCTTATTACTGGATGTAGAGACATAAACATGGTATCTGTGAGTTCATCTAACTCTGGGGAAGTAGATAAATCCGGAACTGTCACTTTTTAAGGGTAGATTTAGTGTAGCTAGACTTCTTTCAGTGTAAAGTAATTGCTAGATGGTAATTCTCTCTCTTCTCTGAGGACCCTAGGACCATGCCTCAGGACTACCTGGCCTGATGACTCCAGTCCACCTGGTCGTGCTGCTGCTCCAGTTTCAACTGTTCTGCCTGCGGCTATGGAACCCCGACCTGTTCACCAGACGTGCTACCTTGTCCCGAACATGCTGTTTTCGACTCTCTCTACCGCACCTGCTGTCTCTAACTCTGAATGATTGGCTATGAAAAGCCAACTGACATTTACTCCTGAGGTGCTGACCTGCTGCACCCTCTACAACCACTGTGATTATTATTATTTGACCCTGCTGGTCATCTATGAACGTTTGAACATCTTGGCCGTGTACTGTTATAATCTCCACCCAGCACAGCCAGAAGATTACTGGCCACCCCTCAGAGCCTGGTTCCTCTCTAGGTTTCTTCCTAGGTTCCTGCCTTTCTAGGCAGTTTTCCCTAGTCACTGTGCTTCTACATCTGCATTGCTTGTGGTTTGGTGTTTTAAACTGGGTTTCTATATAGCACTTTGTGACATCGGCTGATATAAAAAGGGCTTTATAAATACATTTGATAGATAGCTTGGTAAACTATACTGAACAAAAATATAAACGCAACATGCAACAATTTAATTGATATTACTGAGTTCATGTGAAGAAATCAGTCAATTGAAATAAATAAATACATTAGGATTAGGCCCTAATCTCTGGATTTCACAGATAGCAGATGTTCTGAAAGAGCTGCAAAACCTGGACCTGTACAAATCAGCTGGGCTTGACAATCTGGACCCTCTATTTCTGAAACTATTCGCCGCCATTGTCGCAACCCCTATTACCAGCCTGTTCAACCTCTCTTTCATATCGTCTTGAGATCCCCAAGGATTGGAAAGCTGCTGCAGTCATCCCCCTCTTCAAAGGGGGAGACCCCCTGGACACAAACTGTTACAGACCTATATCCATCCTGCCTATCTAAGGTCTTCGAAAGCCAAGTCAACAAACAGGTCACTGACCATCTCGAATCCCACCGTACCTTCTCCGCTGTGCAATCTGTTTTCCGAGACGGTCACGGGTACACCTCAGCCATGCTCAAGGTACTAAACGACATCATAACCGCCATCGATAAAAGACAGTACTGTGCAGCCGTCTTCATCGACCTTGCCAAGGCTTTCGACTCTGTCAATCACCATATTCTTATCGGCAGACTCAGTAGCTTCGGTTTTTCTGATCACTGCCTTGCCTAGTTCACCAACTACTTTGCAGACAGAGTTCAGTGTGTCAAATTGGAGGGCATGCTGTCCGGTCCTCTGGCAGTCTCTATGGGGGTGCCACAGGGTTCAATTCTCGGGCCCACTCTTTTCTCTGTATATATCAATGATGTTGCTCTTGCTGCGGGTGATTCCCTGATCCACCTCTATGCAGACGACACCATTCTGTATACTTCCGGCCCGTTCTTGGACACTGTGCTATCTTACCTCCAAACGAGCTTCAATGACATACAACACTCCTTCCGTGGCCTCCAACTGCTCTTAAACGCTAGTAAAACCAAATGCATGCTTTTCAACCGTTCGCTGCCTGCACCCGCACGCCCGACTAGCATCACCACCCTGGATGGTTCCGACCTAGAATATGTGGACATCTATAAGTACCTAGGTGTCTGGCTAGACTATAAACTCTCCTTCCAGACTCATATCAAACATCTCCAATCTAAAATCAAATCTAGAATCGGCTTTCTATTCCGCAACAAAGCCTCCTTCACTCACGCCGCCAAACTTACCCTAGTAAAACTGACTATCCTACCGATCTTCGGTGATGTCATCTACAAAATAGCTTCCAATACTCTACTCAGCAAACTGGATGCAGTTTATCACAGTGCCATCCGTTTTGTTACTAAAGCACCTTATACCACCCACCACTGTGACCTGTATGCTCTAGTCCCCTGGCCCTTGCTACATATTTGTCGCCAGACCCACTGGCTCCAGGTCATCTACAAGTCCATGCTAGGTAAAGCTCCGCCTTATCTCAGTTCACTGGTCATGATGGCAACACACACCTGCTGGAGCGCGTGCATGGGTGGATCTCACTGATCATCCCTAACGCCAACACCTCATTTGGCCGCCTTTCGTTCCAGTTCTCTGCTGCCTGTGACTGGAACGAATTGCAAAAATCGCTGAAATTGGAGACTTTTATCTCCCTCACCAACTTCAAACATCTGCTATCTGAGCAGCTAACCGATCGCTGCAGCTGTACATAGTCTATCGGTAAATAGCCCACCCAATTTACCTACCTCATCCCCATACTGTTTATATTTATTTACTTTTCTGCTCTTTTGCACACCAGTATCTCTACCTGCACATGACCATCTGATCATTTATCACTCCAGTGTTAATCTGAAAAATTGTAATTATTCGCCTACCTCCTCATGCGTTTTGCACACAATGTATATAGACTCTTTTTTTTTCTACTGTGTTATTGACTTGTTAATTGTTTACTCCATGTGTAACTCTGTGTTGTCTGTTCACACTGCTATGCTTTATCTTGGCCAGGTCGCAGTTGCAAATGAGAACTAGTTCTCAACTAGCCTACCTTGTTAAATAAAGGTGAAAAAAAAAACTGATAATACATTCTAGGGTCTCCCGAGTGGCGCAGTGGTCTAAGGCACTGCATCTCAGTGCTAGAGGTGTCACTACAGACCCTGGTTTGATCCCAGGCTGTTTCACAACCGGCCTTGAACGGGAGGCGCAGCTTCGTCCGGGTAAGGGGAGGGTTTGGCTGGTGTAGGTCGTCATTGTAAATAAGAATTTGTTCATAACTGACTTGCTTACAGAGTTATATAAAGGTGAAGAACAATGAATGCATCTGTTGGTCACATATACCTTTAAAAAAAAAAAAGGGCCTCACAATGGGCCTCAGAAATACGCTTTTTGTGCATATGGAACATTTCAAGGAGCTTTTGAAACATGGGTCCAACACTTTACATGTTGCGTTTATATTTTTGTTCAGTGTATATTTTCAGAGTACCTTCCCTAACACTGCTCACATGATATTTATGTATTTCCAGTATCACTAGCTGGAGAGCAATTGAAAAAAATTGACCTATTTAATTTCCACAGTAACTTTGCACACTCTTCGGAACCTTGCCTATGGAAAAGGGGCTTCTAAAAGGCCTGCAGATCTACCATGTGTACAGTAACAATGTAAATAGGCCTACAGTATACCTGCACTGTAATTATGTGTACCTATGCTGTAATATAATTGCAATGTAAATACATTTTACATTTACCACTTTTTACACAGAAATGGCTCATTGATGAATAAGGGATGTTATACCCAGACACAAAGACTTGCTGTAGATGTTTGATCACAGTTTATACACATTACTGTACACCTACCTCTATGCTAGTTTGTGATATATATTTTAAAGGTTTTGCCACTCATGATAAAGATAGGCATAGGATTACTTGTAGAAGATACTAGCTAGGCTACTCTGTGTAAAAAGTTGGAATATCTCGTCAGACAATGTATTGGTGAAGACATCTTGACATAACTTTACAGAGAATGCTTAGAAACATGGGAGGTTTCCATTACCTTGTCTAATCCATTGTGTCACATATCACATCAGCAGTATGGGAGACATGTTCCAACAGGATACAAAGAGAGAAAGGGAGATGGGGAGATTATTTTATTGATGTCACAAAATAGGGTGACTAGGCTATTAGTTAAAGAAGTATAAAACTGTGTTGGATGAATTGCATCGCACAGGACTATGGGTGACTTAAGGAAACTGCGACCACATCTGTCTCTAACTAAATGACAACTGTAAAGGTCATTTGCCGGGATGCAAGGGTGACAAAATGTTTTAAATCCTCAAACTAAACTCTCGCATTGAACCCTGACAGTTTGAGAGCCCAAGATAGGGCCCCACGGGACACCATCCCCCACTCCCTGCACCCTCAACCCCCTAGACCCCCCCAGTCCAGAATCGCAGACGGGCTGAACGCAGGCATCGAGCTGTAACGACAGTGCACTTGTCTGCCCCGCGATAATGAGCTGCTATTTACAGCAAATAAGGTGGCTAAGAGAACACAGGCCTAAATGAAGCGCTGGTGAAGCTGCCACTCCCCTGAGGGCAGGGCCAAGGGCCTGGTAGGGAGGCAGGCCGGCATTGAGGGACTTCTTATTCCTTTCTCCGTGGACACACTTCTGAGCTTTAATGGGAGACACTCACCAATCAATGGAATAGGTTAAAGGAGCCATTGCATTCCAATAAATGTATGCTGGGCCCATCCGACTATGGCATTGGAGTGGGTTGAAGCACAGTGTGACATACGCAATGAAAAGTGCAGCCCCGGAAATATTAGGCTACAATTTAATAGGAAAATAATAAATCCAGGGCATGATAAAGAAGTTGAATAATGACTGGATGTTAGAATAAAGAGGGTTCTCCTTGGATCATTGGTTGCACTTGCAGACATTTCCCCTTCTGTTTAATAAGAACTCATCACTATTTTTTAACACTAGATTACCTAATCTGATCCCAGATCTGTTCGTGCAATAATGTCAACTCCTTGTCATGGAGCACAAACATATCTGGGACCAGGCTATAGATTACCCTATGTCCTAGAAATTGAATAATTTCTAATCATAAACCAAGGCACAATTTTCACAATCAACTTTGGTAACGGTATATAGAAGGTCAAAGTGGGACTAGGTCAGTGGTTCTCTAACCATATTTCTTGCCACACCCAAACCAGGAGGACCCAAGAGGAATTGGCTAGCTGGCTCCTGACTGATCCATTTGGGAAACACTGGTAGGCTTTAGGCAGCAAATAACTCTTTCATAATAGTTTTCAGAAATAGAAGGTGGTGGAAACGTCACCTTTCCTCCGTCAATATAACTCCTGGTTATGGTAAAGGATGCCCAGTAATGGAGTAAGCTTTTTCTTCCTGTTCGTAAGCATGATAATGTTTTATAAAACTCAGTATTGCAGGACCTCAAGGCTGCACTGTACTTGAAGTCCACTACAAAGGATATCATTTGTAAAACTACTGGAGCTGATGTCCCAGATCCAGGTTAAGCCTATAGTCCTGGAATAAAAATCATTTTCGATGGAGAATCTTCATTGAAAGTGCATTCCAGGACTAGTCTTAATCGGTGTCTGGGAAAACAGCCCAGGAAGTATACAATTAGTCATGCTTTGTTCTTTCATAACTTTTACATTAGAAATTTCAAGAAATGTGTGTCTTTCAGGAAATGGTAATGTGAGGAATCTGTACACACTGCAGATTGAGTCAGCGGGAAGAGTTGTCCAACTGGAACGCTTTCATGAAATGACAACATAGAAAAGCATTTGGGTGAATAAAGTGGCTTGCAACACAAAGTGAGACAGACAGACAGCATAGGATAGATGACAGAAGTACTCTTTAAAGGCCCAGTGCAATCAAATTGGGTTTTCCTGTGATTTGTATCATATACATGTAACTAACACTAAATGTGTGAAAAATGTGATCAGTGTTATTTCCTGATAGTTGCTGGTTGAAAATATAATTTACACAGGACCTTCTAATCCTGTAGGTTTGGCATGTGTGGAGTTTTGGCTTGATGGGTGACATCCCCAGGCAGTATAAGTTCATAGACCAATAACAAAGAGAATTCGAAACCTCTGCCAATAACACCATCGTTTTCAGGTTACATATCCCTCCCATTTGGCCCCTCCAATTAGGCTCCTCACTCAGACCACTCCCAGACAGTCCTAGCAAAATTCTTGCTTGAGAAATAGACTTTTGCTGAAAAACTTTTTATTTTTTACAATTGGAATGGGAAAGTATTAGAGTAAGAAAGGACGTTGAGATAAAAACAGCCACAGAAGTTTTTGGGAAATATATTTTTTAAGATTGAGTTGTATTGTTTCCAGAATACCTGTCAGCTACTTGTTTGAGAAGGAGTTCTCAGGCAGGCAAGCAGCCTGACAGCAGGTCAAGGGTAATTTCTAGCAGTACAAGAACACCACTCTGTACGGACACTCAGTGGACTGACAGACATAGGTACCATCTATAAGGAATAATTTGACAATCTCTCTGAATATGACAGCAGCTATTGTTTTCTCTATTCTCTCCAATGGCAGCTGTGCACAGTTGTATCAACCAGGTATGCGCACCATTGGTGGTGGATGAGGTAAATTCCCCATTACAAAGTAGTGTTAAACACGGAAATACACAAAATAAATCCAATCTATTGTTATCATTTCAGTAATCTCGGTTAACCCTTAATTAATTAAAGTCTCCGTAATTGGTCAGCTGCTCGAAGAGATGCTAGAACAAGGAGTGGAACCAGAACAAAGAGCTCCACCCTATCTCTTTGTTTATGGGCCGAATGTCCCATCCGCTTCAGAAATTCGAAAGATGCTAACACCTGCAAAACCGTAATTTGTCCAAATAACCAGTGCTGAAAAATTCAAACACCGGAACTGCTGCTGCTCGTTATCCCACGCATCCCATTCCTTCCTGACATATTCTACCGGTACCAGTTACGTTTACGGAGATATGTCCATGAGAGATTTTCATGACATAATTCAAGCGATGCCCACTACACACATATTTCAACACATACTTGACTTCATACTGTGCTGCAACACTGTACTGTATGTACATAAAATGTTTTCCTCTCTCTCTCTCTCTTCCAAAGGGAAAATGGGTACCATATGTTGCAACTTTCAAAATATGTAAACTGCAATAAAAACCCATTTGTTTATCATGATCTTCTACTGATGCTATTTTCACATTTCAATCTTTAATTTGTTGGGTGACCATTATTTGCCCTCTTCTCCTCTTATGAGTGACTGTTATTAAAGGAGCAATCTGGGATTGGTAGATATATTTTTGGACGTATAAACTAATGATATATAGCCATTGATTCTTGAAGAATATAATTTATAAACGCCTCATGAGCTCAGTTCAACTGTCATTCGCCATCAGAACCTAAAATATAAGATTGTTTTACTGCATCATTTGTAAGCAATGTGATTGTAAACGAACTTAAAGCATGGCTAAAACTATAATTCTCATGGATGGTTAGTCCTTGCTTCAATAGCTCTGTTTAAAAATTTGAGAGTGGTTACATTTCTTCAGCCTCATCCCACAGCTGTTTACCAAATCAAGGGGTGAGGTCTCCGCTTTGTTGTTTTTCAAATTCTGGATTGCCCCTTTGAGATGTTAAATAGAGTGTTTTACTATTATGGAATGTGTCCTAAATGGCACCCTATTCCCTGTGTAGTGCACTAATTTTGACCAGGACCCATAGAGCTCTAGTCTAAAGTACTGCACTATATAGGGAATAGCCTAGGGTGCCATTTGGGACAGGCCCCATGTTTGGTCTGGAGCCATCTCCGGGGACTAGGGATTAACAATGAGCTGCCTGTCTCTAGTGGCTGTGTTGACAGACTTCATGTTGTTATGATTTACAAGGTGCTCTACAAACAAGCATCATTATTAATGCTGTAAAAAAGGGAAAGATATCATTCTCTATTATCTATTTCCTCCTCACTAATGCAAATCAAAAAGTTGACATTACAATTTCATGATGTGCTCATGAGGTATTTTCAGACAGTTAAATAGTGGTTGTAATATACATCTGCCAGATGACCCCTGTTTTGCAGTATATTTCTAAAACACATTTGATGCATACCAGTCTCATGCCCACATAAGTCAAATATACACTATGTAATGTGTGGTATGTTTATAAGGGGTCCATCAGGAATAACTTAAAAACCCAAGCATTCCAGTCCAAATACGGAGTGTGAATGGTGCTGCTTTCTAATTCCAAAATAGCACTCGCTTAAAAACCAAATAGCCATTATTCTTTCTTCCATGAATATGAAAAAAAAAATTTTTTATTTGCAAGTTATCTTTTCTACTCTCTGGTTATGTATATTAAAATAGTTATGATTATTACGTTATTACCAATCACTTAATGTTTTTAGCATAAATAAATGATACATTTGGAGGTTTTAATGAGTTTGCATCATCGTAAGAGTTTTTGCTCTGTTATGAACATGCTCTATATTGAAAACTTGACTGCTGGCATGCACATTTTTGGGAGGATTGCATTAACGTTTTGAGTGTAGTATTACTTTAAACATACTATGGCAATATACCGGGTATATGTTTAATACGGCACAGAGACAAGACCTAACTCCTTTTCTTTGTGGATAACCCTTACTTAACGACTTCAATATACCAACAGACAATTAGTCCATGTGACCTAAGACTTTTGGAGCCAGATTGAAAATCACTGGACTTTCAGGTTCCACCTAATTTTTCATTCTCAAAATGTCTTTAAGTAAAAATAAAATTGCTTTGAAAGACTACCTGTTCATTGCTGGATAAAGATGACAGCTTTTGTCAGCACAGGTAAATAATATCAGCAAATAAATGTTGAGATAAACAAAAATGGCTTTGGTTTGTGAGTTACAAGATGTAAAACAGTACTAAGAGAATGAATGCTGCTGTTATTTTGTCTTTTTGCATGTGGTGCAACTTGAACAGCAATGCTTCCCTCTTCTGGTACACTGTGGAAGGAACAATCTACCCTACTGGATACCAAGCATTTTTCTGAATGAGTAGATGGCCATTTGCTATCTTAATATAATGCAACAATGACTAACCATATACAATATAAAGTTGCAAATGTCTTATTGTGAGCAAATCTATAAAATAACAAACTCCATTGCAATACAACGAGTGAATGCTGGATACTTTCATTATTTTTTTTTACAATCTTTTTACATGCAAATGTGTTTGCTTGTGTATGTACAAAACTGTGTCTTACAAAAATGTGCTTTTCAAGTTGTTCCTATGCCATGAACAAAATAATACGTGGGGCTTTTGTGATGTATCATTGTTTACCGGCTCCCAGGTTCAACCAGCACGCATGTGAGCAATACAATTACCTTTTTTCAAAGGTTGCATTTATTAGTATCCATCATCTCTGCCATTACATCAATTAATGCTGTTGACGGGTGAAAGATTGTCACAGGCCAGGCAGAAACCTTTTCCCATCCTTCACAGGGAGAAGTTTCCTCCTAGCGTTTTTTTCCACTGGCATTTACTGCTGTCATCCCAGAAACAACAGAGCCCAGTGGTGTCAATTATATTTGATTGACTGAGTAAAGCACACACAAATAAGCCAAAACAATGGACACAAAAATCTATATATGACTCCCCTTGTCAAATCAAGTGCTTGTCTCCTCCATTTTCATGTTGCACACCAGGCCTGGCGCCCCATGCTTAAACGTTTCCTCTCACACCATCACCCAATTAAACTCCCTGGGTCTTCAAAGGTGTGGAATGGCTCCCTGGGATATTGACTCAAACTGTTGTCCAATAAATGAGGTCTAATTTGTCAGTTTAACTTCACCAAAAAATTGCTCGTTTTTTGGAACATGAACTGCGATCTGCTCCTGTGGTATAAAATGAAAATGTCTCTCAACCGATTCCCAAACTGATGCATTTCATGAATCTATTCAATTGACACTACTCACATCTGTGAATTATTGTTAGGCTAATTGTGTACCTATGGAAAATGTTTCATATTGTGGACTAAGATTAAAAACTACAATTAGTGAAGATCCATTAGATTCCTTTGGGATACTTACAGGTAAATATAGGTTGATTTCCTGCAAAATACCAAAATATTGTTATGTATAACGTTACAGTAATGTGTTTCTGATAGCATGAAGCCACAACATGTATAGTGGCTATAACAACAAGCTGACATTATTCTTGTTTTTAACATACATTTTGATGTCTGAACAAACCATATTGAAAGATTGTCTTAAGTGTCACCCCATGAAAAATATATGATCTTATTTAAACCCATCAGTCTCAATGATCTATCTCAATAGAACGAACCAATGACATATTACACTTTGATACAGCCTATCTATTGGTTGAATTGGGTTTAAAAAACAGCATAAACCCAATGTGTTGTATCTAAAAAGAATGTGCCAACCTGTCAGGCTCCTTAACATAGAGTAGTCATCTTTAACTATGCTTGCTAAGAAATGATTGAATGGGCACAATTTAATGGACTCCTTTATTTCCTGTTCTGATTATTTGTATGTACTGTATTTTTGTTTATTGAACCACACCCCACAAGACATTCCCTGCACAGGAAAATAAAGTTACTTGAATTGAATACTTGGGGGGACACAACTTACATTACATGTGTAATAACTCTGTATTACCTCATCATGATGGCATTTTATCTTGATTATGGATTGTGGTGAGCCAATACTGACTCATGACTGCATTTGGACTAACATCTGAGAACGACCCAGGTAATGTTTCAAACCGTAACAATTTCAGACTTGTTTTGAATCCACAGAATCATACAGACAAACAGGAGACAGAAGACAAGTAATGGTTTATTTCAGCTCTGAGTTTGTCGTAAACTAGTGGGAGGGCACAAAGCATCATCAACATTTGGTTAATTCCGTCTTTGTGCATACAAAACCTAACAACTCTTTTACAAAATGTAAAATACACTTTAGGTTTAACACCGCACATAGACTAGAGCAACTATTGCATTTGTACTGAAGGAAGTGTCAAATTCATCATTTGACATTTTGTCAAATATGTGTTACACCAAAGATAAGAACAAAAAACATGATCAACCATTTATATTCCACCAGAGCCCTAACAATGCTATCATAATTAGAAAAGGACACCTGTCCTCATTCTCGAAGTGTGGTTATATTAAATCACTGCATTCAAACCTCTCATCAATACATGTCACTGATACAGACAGGAACTCAAATATTGGCAATAACCAACCACTGCATAGATAATGAAACTACGAATGACTAGAAGTGATGTGAAGGAAGCTTTAAATATATACAGTGGTTGCAAATACACTGAACTAAAATATAAACGCAAAATGTAGTGTTGGTCTCATGTTTCATCAGCTGAAATAAAAGATCCCAGAAATGTTCCACATGCACAAAAAGCTTATTTAAAAAAATAAAAAAATAAATGCACAAATTTGTTTACATCCTCGTTAGTGAGCATTTCCCCTTTGCCAAGATAATCCATCTACCTTAAAGGGGAGGCATATCAAGAAGCTGATTAAACAGCATGATCATTACACAGGTGCACCTTGTGCTGGGGACAAAAGTTGCAGTTGTCACGCAACACAATGCCACAGATGTTTCAAGTTCTGAGGGAGTGTACAATTGGCATGCTAACTGCATGAATGTCCACTAGAGCTGTTCCCTGACAATTTACTGTTAATTTCTTTACCATAAGACGCCTCTGACATCCTTTTAGAGAATTTGTCAGTACGCCCAACCGGCCTCACAAACACAGACCATGTGTAACCATGCCAGCCAAGGACCTTCATGTTCGGCTTCTTCACCTGTGGGATCATCTGAGATCAGCCACCCCGGCAGCAGATAAGATAACCAGATACCTGGTTAAATAAAGGTAAATAAAGATGAAACAGTGTTTTTTATTTAACCATTACTTAACTAGGCAAGTCAGTTAAGAACAAATTCTTATTTACAATGACGACCTACCCTGGCCAAACCCTAACCAGAACGGCGCTGGGACAATTGTGCGCCGCCCTATGGGACTCCCAATCACGGCCAGTTATGATACAGCCTGGAATTGAAACAGGGTCTGTAGTGACACCTCTAGCACTGAGATGCAGTGCCTTAGACCACTGCGCCACTCAGGAGCCCACAACTAAAGAGTTTCAGCACTAACTGTCAGAAACCGTCTCAGGGAAGCTCATCTGCATGCTCATCCTCACTAGGGACTTGACCGTACTGCAGTTTGGTGTCGTAACCGACTTCAGTGAGCAAATGCTCAACTTCGATGGCCACTGGAAAGCTGGAGATGTGTGCTCTTCACGGATGAATCCCGGTTTCAGCTGTACCGGGCAGATGGCAGACAGCGTGCATGGTGTTGTGTGTGTGAGCGTTTTGCTGATGTCAACGTTGTGAACAGTGCACCATGGTTGTGGTGGGGTTATTATATGGGCAGGCATAAGATAAGGACAATGAACTCAACTGCATTTTATCGATGGCAATTTGAATGCAGATACCATGACGAGATTCTGAGGCCCATTGTCGTGCCATTCATCCACTGCCATCACCTCATGTTTCAGCATGATAATGAACAGCCCCATGTCACAAGGATCTGTACACAATTCCTGGAAGCTGTCCCAGTTCTTCCATGGTCTGCATACTCACCAGACATGTCACCCATTTAGCATGTTTCGGATGCACTGGATCGACAGCATGTTCCATGTCCCGCCAATTTTCAGCAACTTCGCACAGCCATTGAAGAGGAGTTGGACAACATTCCACAGGCTACAATCAACTGCCTGATCAACTCTATGTGAAGGAGATGTCACACTGCATGAGGCAAATTGTGGTTAAACCAGATCCACGCCCCTACCCTTTTTTTTAAGGTATCCGTGACCAACAGATGCATATCTCTATTCCCAGTCATGTGAAATTCATAGATTAGTGCCAAATGAATTCATTTCAATTGAGTGATTTCCTTATAAGAACAGTAACTCAGTAAAATCTTTGAAATTGTTGCATGTTGCGTTTATATTTTTAATTCAGTGTATACGCTTTGTGCTAGTGCACATTAAGTGCATGAGAAAAACCACAGATTGTTTTACCAATGGTATAACTGTGTGTGCATAAGTATACATACTCTAATACAATTGTATTGGATACTTCAGAGGACACTTCAGTTACAGATAAATTGTCAAGTTGATCAAATACTGTGAGAGAAAGTACAATGCTTTTTATTGTGTCCTTTAAAAAACAACAACAAAGGCCCCTAAACAGCACTAGCTTTGCTCTTGCCCTTGGAGTGCCCACATGGACTGGTTTTAACCTCAGTTTTCCTGCCAGGCGAGCCCTGGGACACACCACAGCTTGACTGTTTGACAGAGGGAGACGTTTGGACATTATTATTGTTGCTGTTCTGATTTCCACTCAGCGATTCCATTAGGGAGCGGAATGTCCCGAACGGGCGCTTCACCGTCTCAGACCCTGTGGGAGTCCTACCTCCGGCTCCTTCTTTACTGTGGGCACCCTTGGGCGGCTCACTCTCTGGTGGCCCCGTCTTGTGAACCACCTGCTCATCAAAGGTCACCCTCAGTTTCAGGTTCTGGGAGGTCTTCCTTCGAGAGGTAGGCGATTTGAGTGCACTTTTGGGGCTCGTCGTGATCTTTTGTCCATTGTTGTAGTCGGGGAAATCTCCACCGGCCTCCGGTTTCCCGTCAGCGTCAAGCTCGCTTTTGTCCGATGTGGGCGAGGGGTATCCATCCATGGACTTGGAGGTGCTGAGGGCGAAAGCTGACTTGTGCTCGGTGGTCGAGGTGTGCTTCTTCATGCCCAGATGCAGGCTGCCGACAGGTTCCTCGCTCTCTGCAATGGGTAGGTGGCTGGGTCTCTCTAGGCGCACCCCTGGGGGGGGCCCATGTTTGGCCTCTTCAGGGGGGTAGGTGTCCGAGTCGGACTCGCTGAGAGAGCGCTGCATGATCTGCTTGAGTCTGGCCAGCTTCAGCTCCCGTCTTTCCACCACCCCCATCCTGCGCAGGGGCCCAGGGTTGGCCCCGTTCAGACTAGGAGGCCCCGCTTTGGAGCCCTCCTGGAACTCCAGGGACAGCTTCTCCTTGGTGCACACCTTGTCTGAGATGTCTTTACCCAGTAGTTGGCGCAGGACGGTGTCTGAGTCGACGCTCCTCTGCCTCAGGATCCAGTGGCCATCCCCGGGTGTCCCCTCTGCGGTCAGGGTCATCTCAGGCCACGCCTCCACAGACGGGACATGGGAGCTGATCATCAAAAAGGCAGAAATGACATGGATATAATGGATATATTTAATTTACATGTACGTGCTTGTAATCAATGTGTGAATGGTGTACAGTACAGAATGTGGTGGAAGATCAGACCTGGGCGATCGTGGCAAAGTTCCCTCTGCTTTTAAGGGATCCAGGTGTAGCTGAACTTGATTCTGTAGAGCATTCGTCTTTGTTGCTTGTCTGAAATGTTTTGGAACAATATATAATGATAACACTGACATGCAGGCAAGGTAAATTAACCAGCTAAGGAAATCTTCATTTTTAAAACATTATTTCATTAAAATGAACCTCCAGAAAATCCTCAGTGCATCTCCCTTTCCAAAACGCTGTAAAGAAGAAGTTTGCATGCTAAAAATGTACATTTTCTGAAATACTGCGGTTATTACACCCTTTTAAAGAAATTATTATTTATTTTTATCCACATTGGTGTAAAGACTAGGTTTATGTGCATCCCAAATGGCACCCTATTCCCCATGTAGTGCACTACTTCTGACCAGAGATGAAGTGCACTGATAGCCAGAGGTGAGACCAAGTCCCTATTATTCGAGAAACAAGTGTTGTAACAATGGTACATACGTCTTCATCAGACTTATTGATTATTAATAATATTTCATCAACATTCATACATGGAACAATAATTCTCTCTTGTGCAACGTACTGACTCCAAAGTGTGGCACACAGTCCACGTAGCCTAGAATAGGCACTGAGGTGGGCGCAACAAGAATGACAGAGACATAGGACACAGACACACGGAACTCCGACATAAACAGGGAAATATGAGAAACGATACATTGAATTAAATAAACAGAGCTTCCACCACGAGTCTCAAACGCTCATGTGTACAATAAACCTTGTGCCGCCTCAGAGTGTAAGAAATGGTCAATTAAAATGTATCGTATCAAACAGAAAAGTCCAAGTGTTGCAATAAACAGTACGGGCATGGAATGATGAAACGCTAGCAATTATTGTCGGATTAGATTAAATATAGATTTACCATGTATGCATTTAAAACATGTGAAAGTAACAGCAACCATTTCAACAAGAAAACAAAGCTCTCTACACTGGCGAGAATTGCGCCACAGTAATAATGAATTTTAACATCAAATTCCAAATGCAAGATTCATGAGTAAACTATAAATTTTAAGCAATTTTGACATACCAATAGACCAGTAAGCCTATGCTACTAATTGTACCTTGATGCCCCATTGCTGGTGAAATTTCATTTACATTTTAATTACTTAACAGATGCACTTATCCAGAGCGACTTACAGGAGCAATTTGGGTTAAGTGCCTTGCTCAAGGGCAGACAGATTTTTCACCTAGTCAGCTCGAGGACTCGAACCAACAGCCTTTCTGTTACTGGCCCAACATTCTTAACCACTAGGCTGTCTGCAGTTAATATTCTTGATCACCAATTTTTTGGGGAGATGCATATTTATTTATTATGGCAATCCTCTCGCTGCACCTGTACAGCAAATCAGCAATCTGTTCGCTAGCTCACCCGACCTGTGTTGAGGGTGTGAGGGTCGAGTGTGCATTTCACTAGCCAATCTGCCGCCTTTTTTGCTAAGGCGATGCTGTGGCTACTGTCTCTGACTGCATGGAGAGTGATCCACGGAGACTCTGTGCCACAATGAGTGACAAAATGTTACAAAACCTGTCCGGATAATTTCAAGTCATCAGTCTCAAGTCTTGAGAGTCCAAATCAAGTATTAAGTTATTTTCTTTTCTATTAAGTTGAGTCTCAAGTCATCAAATTTGAGACTCGAGTCCAAGTCATGTGACTCAAATCCAGAACTCTGCTAATAGTACTATATAGGGAATAGGGAGTAATTTCAGACAACACAAGTAATCTGAGGTGAGTTAAAGGCCGCATCCTGAATAACACCCTGCTCCCTATATAGGGAACTCCTTTTGACCAGGACCCATAGGCCTCTGGTCAAAAGTAGTGGACTATGTATGCAATAGGATGCTTTTTGGGACAGATCAAAAGAGTCAGACAGGAACCTCCCACTCACTCGTTGAGCTGCTTGGTGAGCTTGACCACCTGGGAGGCCAGCGACATGCACGTCTCCACCACCACCAGGTAGCGGGCGCAGGTGGTGTGGCCCTGCCGTTCGGCACTCTGGGAAGGCCTCTCGCCGCCCTGGTTCTGCACGGTGACGTTGGAGCCGTACTCCACCAGGGTCTGAGGAAAGAAAGACATGCTGCTTTGTCAGTTCATGTAGTAGGCGCTCCAAACAAAGACCTATCGGCTGTTAGTAGTGTCTGAAATGGCATTGAAGCCTTACCAAAATAATGAATAGCTGTTCAAGAAAATGGTACAGAAAGCATTTAGTGCAAATGGATGGGCAAACATCCAAAAAGTACATTTACAAATGTCCTTATCGTCCAGTATTCTTCCTCTAAAACAACTTAGTTTAACAACAAAACATGCAAATGAAATCTGTATTATCTAACGTACATAGAAGTGCAGAAACAAAGTAAAACAGTGTTTTCAATGTTTCCTAGGCCCAGCTTGTCTCTCTGAAACATAGTTAATGTGGTCACCGACCGTACTTTGATACGTCTGGCTTGCTGAATCAACAGCCGGCCCGCATCCTCATTCTATTTTGTAAAAGCACAGTCTAAAGTCCAGATCCTCTCTTTTATAGACAAGGGCACAATAGAATGAGCGGATCATTTACTCCTGATTTGTTTCCTGCTGTTGATTCAGCAAGCCAGGAACAACCAGACGCTGCACTTGACACATTTACAACATTGCTTATTCCAGTTACTAATAAGCATGCATCCAGTAATAAAATGACTGTAAAAACTGTTCGATCCTCTTGGACCAAAGAGGAATTTAAAAAATGTATGGTTGAGAGGGATGAGGCAAAAGTATGGCAAATAAGTCTGGTTGGCAAATGTACTACAAATTAAGAAATCATGTGACTAAAGTAAATAAAGATAAACTTATGAAACAAAGAAAAATTATATTTTAAAAAATGATAGTAAAAAGCTTTGGGGCACCTTAAATGAAAAAAAAAATGCCAACTCGGCACCATCATTGAATCAGATGGCTCATTCATCACAAAGACCACTGATATTGCCAACTACTTGAATTACTTTTTCCATTGGCAAGATAAGCAAACTTGGGGATGACATACC
The DNA here is from genome assembly GCF_018296145.1 of Oncorhynchus tshawytscha. Taxonomy (NCBI): domain Eukaryota; kingdom Metazoa; phylum Chordata; class Actinopteri; order Salmoniformes; family Salmonidae; genus Oncorhynchus; species Oncorhynchus tshawytscha. The sequence continues at coordinate 48,407,068 of NC_056432.1, forward strand.
AGCAACAAATGCTGACCACTATACATCCGAGTATATCGGACCAAATTATGAAAGACAAGAATTGTATTTTTGAACTCCATAAAGTCATTGTGGAAGAGGTGAAAAAAGTATTGTTGTCCATCAACAATGACAAGCCACCGGTGTCTGACAATCTGGATGGAAAATTACTGACGATCATAGCTGATGATATTGCCACATCTTTAATTTAAGCCTACTAGAAAATGTGTTCCCTCAGGCCTGGTGGGAAGCTAAAGTCATTCTGCTACCGAAGAATAGTAAAGCCCCCTTTACTGGCTCAAATAGCTGACCAATCAGCCTGTTACCAACCCTTAGTAAACATGGTGTTTGACCAGATACAATGCTATTTCACAGTACACAAAATGACAGACTTTCAGCACACTTATAGGGAAGGACACGCAACAAGCACAGCACTTACACAAATGACTGATGATTGGCTTAGAGAAATTGATAAAATGATTGTGGGTGCTGTCTTGTTAGAGGTGTTGACATGTTGTTAACATTATCGATCATTCTGCTGCTGGAAAAACGTATGTGTTATTGCTTTACACCCCCTGCTATAATGTGGATAAAGAGTTACTTGACTAACAGAACACAGAGGTTGTTCTTTAATGGAAGTCTCTCAAACATAATCCAGATAGAATCAGGAATTCCCCAGAGTAGCTGTTTAGGCCCCTTGCTTTTTTCAATCTTTAATAACGACATAACGGCAGTCACAAAATGTTATCAGCCGGTGATTGTCAAGCAACTTTATATTTCTGTTCAGTATGTATACAGTGGGGCAAAAAAGTATTTAGTCAGCCACCAATTGTGCAAGTACTCCCACTTAAAAAGATGAGAGAGGCCTGTAATTTTCATCACAGGTACACTTCTATGACAGACAGAATTAGAAAAAAATCCAGAAAATCACATTGTAGGATTTTTAATGAATTTATTTGCAAATTATGGTGGAAAATAAGTATTTGGTCAATAATAAAAGTTTATCATCTCAATACTTTGTTATATACCCTTTGTTGGCAATGACAGAGGTCAAACGTTTTCTGTAAGTCTTCACAAGGTTTTCACACACCGTTGCTGGTATTTTGGCCCATTCCTCCATGCAGATCTCCTCTAGAGCAGTGATGTTTTGGGGCTGTTGCTGGGCAACACGGACTTTCAACTCCCTCCAAAGATTTTCTATGGGGTTGAGATCTGGAGACTGGCTAGGCCACTCCAGGACCTTGAAATGCTTCTTACGAAGCCACTCCTTCGTTGCCCGGGCGGTGTGTTTGGGATCATTGTCATGCTGAAAGACCCAGCCACGTTTCATCTTCAATGCCCTTGCTGATGGAAGGAGGTTTTCACTCAATCTCACGATAGATGGCCCCATTCATTCTTTCCTTTACACGGATCAGTCATCCTGGTCCCTTTGCAGAAAAACAGCCCCAAAGCATGATGTTTCCACCCACATGCTTCACAGTAGGTATGGTGTTCTTTGGATGCAACTCAGCATTCTTTGTCCTCCAAACACGACGAGTTGAGTTTTTACCAAAATGTTCTATTTTGGTTTCATCTGACCATATGACATTCTCCCAATCTTCTTCTGGATCAACCAAATGCTCTCTAGCAAACTTCAGACGGGCCTGGACATGTACTGGCTTAAGCAGGGGGACACGTCTGGCACTGCAGGATTTGAGTCCCTAGCGGCGTAGTGTGTTACTGATGGTAGGCTTTGTTACTTTGGTCCTAGCTCTCTGCAGGTCATTCACTAGATCCCCTCGTGTGGTTCTGGGATTTTTGCTCACCGTTCTTGTGATCATTTTGACCCCACGGGGTGAGATCTTGCATCGAGCCCCAGATCGAGGTAGATTATCAGTGGTCTTGTATGTCTTCCATTTCCTAATAATTGCTCCCACAGTTGATTTCTTCAAACCAAGCTGCTTACCTATTGCAGATTCAGTCTTCCCAGCCTGGTGCAGGTCTACAATTTTGTTTCTGGTGTCCTTTGACAGCTCTTTGGTCTTGGCCATAGTGGAGTTTGGAGTGTGACTGTTTGAGGTTGTGGACAGGTGTCTTTTATACTGATAACAAGTTCAAACAGGTGCCATTAATACAGGTAACAAGTGGAGGACAGAGGAGCCTCTTAAAGAAGAAGTTACAGGTCTGTGAGAGCCAGAAATCTTGCTTGTTTGTAGGTGACCAAATACTTTTTTTCCACCATAATTTGCAAATAAATTCATTAAAAATCCTACAATGTGATTTTCTGGATTTTTTTTTCTCATTTTGACTGTCATAGTTGAAGTGTGCCTAGGATGAAAATTACAGGCCTCTCACATATTTTTAAGTGGGAGAACTTGCACAATTGGTGGCTGACTAAATACTTTTTTGCCCCACTGTATATATATATTCTTTGGGGAGCCAAAGAATCAATATCTTCAAAAATAACATTCTTGAAGCACACGGCAAATAGTTGAGTGTGAAAAACCCAGCAGCATTTCAGTTCTTGACATAAACCGGTGCGCCTAGCACCTACTACCATACCTTGTTCGAAGGCGTCATGCTTTTCCAACAGCCACAGAAGGCTACATACCTGAATGCAAGTGAGATGGCCGTACTGAGCAGCTACATGCACTGCACTGTTTCCGTACTGGTCCACTTCGTCCAGAGAAATGGCTTGCTCTTGCATGAATTGGAGCAGCCACAGCAGAACCTTTTCCTAAAAGAGAGATCATGAACATCCAAAAGGACAAAATATACACTAAAAAAGATTAAAGAAAATGGGATTCAAAAGTCATACTATATAATACTAAGTGTGGATAGATATTGCGGTAACAGAAATGCTGCAGTGGTGACCACACTGCAATATACTGTATATATTTACACTAGAGGTCGACCGATTAATCGGAATGGCCAATTAATTAGGGCTGATTTCAAGTTTTCATAACAATTGGAAATCGGTATTTTTGGGCGCCGATTTTGCAGTTTTTAATTATTACATTTTATACCTTTATTTAACTAGGCAAGTCAGTTAAGAACACATTCTTATTTTCAATGATGGCCTAGGAACAGTGGGTTAACTGCCTTGTTCAGGGGCAGAATGACAGATTTTCACCTTGTCAGCTCGGGGGATCGAATCTTGCAACCTTATAGTTAACTAGTCCAACGTCCTAACCACCTGCCTCTCATTGCACTCCACGAGGAGCCTGCCTGTTATGCGAATGCAGTAGAAGCCAAGGTAAGTTGCTAGCTAGCATTAAACTTATCTTATAAAAAACAAATCACTCAAACATAATCACTAGTTATAACTACACATGGTTGATGATATTACTAGTTTAATTAGTGTGTCCTGCATTGCATATAATCGATGCAACGCTGGGGGATGATTTAACAAAAGCGCATTTGTGAAAAAAGCACAATCGTTGGACGACTGTACCTAACCATAAACACCAATGCCTCTCTTAAAATCAATACAAAGAAGTAAATATTTTTAAACCTGCATATTTAGCTAAAAGAAATCCAGGTTAGCAGGCAATATTAACCAGCTGAAATTGTGTCATTTCTCTTGCATTCATTGCACGCAGAGTCAGTGTATATGCAACAGTTTGGGCAGCCTGGCTCATTGCGAACTAATTTGCCAGAATTTTACGTAATTATGACATAACATTGAAGGTTGTGCAATGTAACAAGAATATTTAGACTTAGGGATACCACCCGTTAGATAAAATACCGAACGGTTAAGTATTTCACTGAAATAATAAACGTTTTGTTTTTGAAATGATAGTTTCTGGATTCGACCATATTAATGACCAAAAGCTCGTATTTCTGTGTGTTATTATGTTATAATTAAGTCTATGATTTGATAAAGCAGTCTGACTGAGTGATGGTAGGCAGCAGCAGGCTCATAAGCATTCATTCAAACAGCACTGTTGTGTGTTTTGCCAGCAGCTCTTCGCAAGCACAGCGCTGTTTATGACTTCAAGCCTATCAGCCTAATGTGTGTAACTGATGTGAAATGGCTAGCTAGTTAGCTGGGTGTGCGCTAATAGCGTTTCAAACGTCACTCGCTCAGACTTGGAGTAGTTATTTCCCTCACGGCTTTTGTGGAGCGATGGGTAACGCTGCTTCGAGTGTGGCTGGTGTCGATGTGTTCCTGGTTCGAGCCCAGGTAGGGGTGAGGAGAGGGACGGAAGCTATACTGTTACACTGGCAATACTATAGTGCCTATAAGAACATCCCATAGTCAAAGGTTAATGAAATACAAATGGTATAGAGAGAAATGGTCCTATAAATACTATATTAACTACAACCTGAAACCTCTTACCTTGGAATATTGAAGTCTCATGTTGAAAGGAACCACCAACTTTCATATGTTCTCATGTTCTGAGCAAGGAACTCAAACGTTGTACTTTTACATATTTTATTTAAATTGGCATCGGCTTTTTTGGGCCCCCAATAATCGGTATCGGCGTTGAAAAACCATAATCGGTCAACCTCTAATTTCCACACTTAAAAGATGCACTTCGCAGAAATCGCTCCGCCATTTCATGGTTGCTAAAATTCGAATAGTTCTAATTCTAATAGTTAGATTTCCCCAATGATAGGGTTATAAAACGGTGTGCGTCTCCCTCACCTGTCCGTAGCGGGCTGCGTAGTGGATGAGACTGGGGTGCTCTCGGCTACAGCTTAGCTCGGCGATGGCCTCCGTCTCACTCACCATCCAGCGCACACACTCCAAATGGCCGTTCTGCACGCACACAAACATGCACAAGTTATTCTGTAGATCAGTTTGATATAGACAGTGTCCTCTTTTATTGAAGACAAGGAATGAAAGAGGGTAAATGAGAAAAATACAGATAAGTATCCAAAACCCAGACTTGCACAGCCGGAGACATGGTGTCATCTTTCCCCACAGGAATATCAAGGTCTTAACTAACAACCAACTCTAGTTGTTCCAAAAGGCACCCTTTTCACTATATAGCGCAGTACTTTAGACTAGGGCCCATAGGGTGCCATTTAGAATGAAACCTAGACGTCTGCCTTGGTTGACATGGTAGGTGGACATCATTGGACATGGTTGACTCGCAATGTCCACAAGTTAAGTTTTCTAGAGGCCCTGACCCAATCTCTCACCCGTCCTCTAACCCCTCACTCACCTTCACCCCGAGCCCAGCAGGTGTAAGCTGGTGGTTGTTGCGCTCGTTGAGGCAGTCCTCTCCCATGAGGGAGGTGAGGTGCTGCAGGCAGTCAGCATGGCCCTGGGACGCAGAGATGTGGAGCAGGTTGTTCCCCTCCTCGTCCTGGATCAGCTCCAGGTTATCAGCGGCCAGGTGAGGCTATGGACAGAGAACACCAGGAATAACACTCAGTGAGTTGCTGATACAAAATGGTATTGTTCATATAGCCTACAACTATATTGTTATGGCTTTTCCCCATACTGTTGACTTACCAACAGAGAGATCTGCCCTTCTCGGATGATATTGATGATGTTCTGGGATTTCTTGGTCTCGTCATCACACTCTCCGTGCAGTCTTGTACCGTTCCAGGTCTTACTGCTGTCCTGCCTAGACCCAGCACAGCCCTGGAGGGGGAACATCATAGCCTGGCTGCTCCCAGGGGTGTCAGCCCCTGTCTTGTGTGCCTGTGTCTCTGGGTAGGCCCTGTTGGCTAAAAGTTTATCCATGTCTGAGGCAGAGGAACTGCTAAGTGATCCTGGTGTGGAGTGGTCATAGCCCCCAGCGTGTGGCCGGTGATTGTCCGGGTCCAGAGATTTCAACTTCCTCATATCAGACCATTTGACGGGCGAAAGCATACAGTACTGGGTGACACTTGCAAGGCTCTCAGGGTGGGTAAGTGTGGAGGTCTTAACGCCGTGGCACCTGTCACTGGCGTTGCCACCGCCACCCACTGTCCTTTTGTCATGGGGAACTCTGGGAAGAGTAGAGACATGTTGGCTGGATTTAATGTAAGGCACATCCAGTATCTCATCCATGTCCAGGTCGTAGTGCTCCAGCTCCCCAAAAAGAGCTCCTCCGGTTCCCAGGCTCTTGGCTTTAAATCCCTGGCCTTCGCAGGCTGCAGGTGTTTTGTCTGAGGCTTCTTCTTTGCTGCTGCCTTCCCCATTGTGAGCCTGAGCCTCGTTGTCACTCTCGTTGTCAGAGGTCTCCGGTTGATGTTTGAGTGGCGAGACCCTCTTCACAGGCCGGAATTTGCTGTGGACGTCGGCGATGCCGGTCGGCTTGATTCCACCGCCACTATGTGACGACACACCACGGCTCCAGTTGATGGCTGGGGCTAAAGATGGTAAAATAAAACAAAAACGTTTCTATCTGCCATTTAGGCTACCTGTAGTGCTACAAAATAATAAGACATTCATTTAAAAAAAATACATTTGCAATAATAGCCTACATGCCACACCTTGTCTTTCTTCTCCCTGACCATCGTTTCTTCTGGACAGCTCTGGAATGTTCTTCAAGGATGTCACAGAATACTTTTACAGGGAAGAGACCATCAACATGTTTGTCTATAAGTGCTTATTACATTGAAATATTAATTAAGCCAACTGTAGCCTAGAAAGTACTCCATATAGAGGTGGTTTCCCCAGACGACACAGATTAAGACTAGTCTTGGACTAAAAAGCAAACTCAATGGAGATTAGGTTTAATCTGTGTCCAGGAAACTGTCCCATAGACTATATTACATCCCCTGGCATAGCCAGATGGTGTGTAACTATTTACTGTAGAACAACCTGAGTTTTGGACTTTTACTCACCACTGAATCATCAGTGAAGTCAATCTCATCCAAATCCAAGTACTCAGGAGCATCCATCTTCAGTCAGCATTATTCTTGACACCCTAGTGAGAAGCAACCTGTTTGATAAAGCCTGATATTAGCATTCCACATTCATTTACAGCCTAAGTAAAGACAACTTTGTGATTTATAGATCTGGACCGTGTCTTAAATAGCACCCTTTTCCATATTGCGTGCACTACTTTTGACCAGGGCCCATAGACTAGAATATAGGCAATAGGATGCCATTTGGGACACACAATTGACTATAGGCCACTTCCTGCAAATCTGTGATGACCAAGTTTCTATGACCTAGAGTAGCTGTTTGAACTGTCTCGATCCAAAAGTCACCCAACAAAGCTGATCAATGTCTACAGGCTAAATCCTATAGGTGACTCACTTAGACTGTTCAACATAATGTGACTAGCTGTGCAGTGTTTAGGGTTGACCCCATTTAGTTGACTGGTCGATTGATTGGTCGATAGGCTGTTGGTCGACAGATTTCTTTAGTCAAGCAGTCACAATTATGATTACTTTTTCATGGTGCACAAGACACCCGTCTGATTCGCACCTGTCTCAATGGACTAATCTATTGCGGAGTCTGCGGGGATGGCAAAGCCCATCACTGTAAGACAAGTGATACTGAAATTGTATATGGTTGTATTATGTAAAAATAATGGTGCTACACTAATAAATCAAATATTATTTTGGATATGGTCACTGTCCACAGTTCTGAAACAATCTTCAGTGTCCTGTAGAATTGGCACCTTTCTTTTTGTTGCTATATGCATAATAGTTAACCAGTATATTGGCTCTGGCGCTACCCCAGGTGAGCCGGCACCATTCTGACCCAGAGCCCTCTGTTGTACATATGTTTGTGTATGTCACTTTCCCTGAGTTTTCCCCGCATTCCCAGCATAAGGCGCTCGTCGATTCAGGCGTGGCTGGGAATTTTATTGATAAAGCGTTCGCCCATAGTTTAGGGATCCCCATTGTTCCCGTGGCTGTGCCCTTCCCCGTTCACGCCTTAGATAGTCGACCATTAGGGTCAGGGTTGATTAGGGAGGTCACCGCTGTGCATGGTGACGCAGGGGGGGGTCACAAGGAGAGAATTGGTCTCTTCCTTATTGACTCTCCTGCATTTCCCGTGGTGCTAGGCCTACCCTGGTTAGCTTGTCATAACCCCACTGTTTCTTGGCCACAGAGGGCTCTCACGGGGTGGTCGCGAGAGTGCTCGGGGAGGTGTTTAGGGGTTTCCGTTGGTGCTACTACGATGGAGAGTCCAGACCAGGTCTCCACATGCGCATTCCCCCTAAACATGCCAATTTGGCTCTCGCTCTAGTAACCGCATTTCAGCCGTGTGTAATTGGCCGACTCCAACCACGGTAAAGGAGGTGCAGCGGTTCTTAGGGTTTGCCAACTATTACCGGAGGTTTATCCAGGGTTTTGGTCAGGTAGTGGCTCCCATTACCTCACTGCTGAAGGGGGGCTCGGTACGCTTGCAGAGGTCAGTTGAGGCGGACAGGGCTTTTAATCACCTAAGGGCTATGTTCACCTCGGCTCCCGTGCTGGCCCATCCAGATCCCTCTTTGGCGTTCATAGCGGAGATGGATGCATCCGAGGCTGGGATAGGAGTTGTGCTCTCTCAGGGCTCGGGTAAGCCGCCGAAGCGCCGCCCCTGTGCCTTCTTCTCGAAGAAGTTCATCCCAGCAGAGCGAAACTATGATGCGGGGAACCGGGAGCCGTTGGATGTCATCAAGGCCTTGAAGGTGTGGAGACATTGGCTTGTTGGGGCTAGACACCCTTTTCTCATCTGGACTGACCACCGTAATCTGGAGTACATCCGGGCGGTGAGGAGACTGATCCCTTGCCAGGCAAGATGGGCCATGTTTTTCACCCATTTTGTGTTTACCTTTTACTACAGACCAGGCTCCCAGAACGTGAAGGCAGACGTATTGTCTCGGCTGTATGACACAGAGGAGCGGCCCATGGATCCCACTCTCATACTCCACGCCTCCTGCCTGGTGGAGCCGGTAGTGTGGGAGCTGGACACGGACATTGAGCAGGCGTTATGTGCAGAGCCCGCTCCCTGCCAGTGTCCCACTGGGCGTCTGTATGTATCGTCTGCTGTTCGTGACCGGTTGATCTATTGGGCCCACACGTCACCCTCCTCTGATTATCCTGGGATCGGTTGGACAGTGCGCTGTTTGAGGGGGAGGTACTGGTGGTCAACCTTGGCTAAGAACGTGAGGATTCATGTTTCCTCCAGCTCGGTGTGCGCCCAGTGTAAGGTTCCTAGGCACCTGCCCAGAGGTAAGCTACACCCCTTACCCGTTCCACAATGGTCTTGGTCGCACCTGTCGGTGGATTTTCTGATCGATCTTCCACTCTCACAGGGTAACGCCGCGATCCTGGTCGTTGTGGATCGTTTCTCTAAGTCCTGTCGTCTCATCCCTCTGCATGGTCTCCCTACGGCCCTACAGACTGCGAAGGCCTTGTTTAAGCACCTCTTCCGGCACTACAGGGTGCCTGAGGATATAGTGTCTGATCGAGGTCCCCAGTTCACCGCACTTAGTTTTTCTAAGTGGCTCCCATTTTGGCTGTAGTGTTTTCATGCCCGTGGATGAGAGTGCGTTCTTTGTTGTTTATCTCCGGTAAAGACAATAACGATTCTACGTCTTAAATTTGATCGTTTATTTACATATTAGGGTACATGAGGTTTGATTATAAACGTTGTTTGACTTGTTTGGAGAAGTTTATTGGTAACATTTGGGATTCATTTTGTATGCATTTTGAAGGAGGGAAACCGGTGGATTATTGAATGAAGTCCGCCAGCTAAACTGGGTTTTTGGGGATATAAAGAAGGACTTTGTCAAAGAAAAGGACCATTTGTGATGTAACTGGGACCTGCCTGGTTGACATTGTTTTTTAAAATGCTTTTGTGTGTGGGGCGCTGTTCTCAAATAATCGCATGGTGTGCTTTCGCTGTAAAGCCTTTTTGAAATCTGGCAGCTGGATTAACAAGAAGTTAAGCTTTTTTCACGAATTCATGAATATTTTAATGAATGTTAAATATGACTATTTCTGTAATTAGAATTGCACGCTCTGCAATTTCACCGGATGTTGTCGAGGTGGGTCGCTAGTGGAACGCCTGTGCAAGAAAGGTTAACCTTTTTGGGATAGGGGGCAGCATTTTCACTTTTGGATGAATAGTGTGCCCAGAGTGAACTGCCTCCTACTATGTCCAAGATGCTAACATATGCATATTATTAGTAGTATTGGATAGAAAACACTCTGAAGTTTCTAAAACTGTTTGAATGACGTCTGTGAGTATAACAGAACTCATGTGGCAGGTGAAAACCTGAGAAAAATCCAACCAGGAAGTGGGACATCTGAGGTTTGTAGTTTTTCAAAGCTTGGCCTACCGAATACACATTGCGATATGGATAAAGTTGCACTTCCTATGGCTTCCACTAGATGTCAATCGTCTTTAGAAACTTGAATGGAGGATTCTACTATAAAGGAGGGGCTCATGAGACATCTGAGTCAGTGGTCTGGCAGAGTGCCTTGGTCTCATGACGCGCGCTCCCGACAGAGTTACCTCTCGTTCCAGTGCTTTTCTGAAGACAAAGGAATTCTCCGGGTGGAACATTATTGATGTTTTATGTTAAACACATCCTAAAGATTGATTCCATACATCGTTTGACATGTTTCTAAAGGACTGTAACGGAACATTTCGAGTTTTTGTCTGGACAAAGTGCCTGCGCCTCATGAAGATGACTGGGCTGAACACGCTAACAACAAGTGACTATTTGGACATAAATGATGGAACTTTATGGAACAAATCAGTCATTTATTGTCGAACTGGGATTCCTGGGAGTGCCTTCTGATGAAAATCATCAAAGGTAAGTGAATATTTATGGTGTTGTTTCTAACTTTGTTGACTCCAAAATGGTGGATATTCCTCTGGCTGTTTTGGGTTCTGAGCGCCGTTCTCTGCCACATCGAACGAGCGTCAGAGCCGGTGTAGTAGGATTCAATCTTAATCCTGTATTGACGCTTTGCTTGTTTGATGGTTCATCTGAGGGCATAGCGGGATTTCTTAGCGCCCGGATTAGGCTCCTGCTCCTTGAAAGTGGCAGCTCTTTAGTTCGATGCGGATGTTGCCAGCAGCAACATTATGTACACAATAAGTTAAGAAATAAGTTACACAAAACACAAAAAAAACGAACAAAATAGCACAACTGGTTGGGAGAATGTAAAACAACAGCCATGTTCTTCGGCGCCATCTTAAAACAAGATAATAGCCTGGCCAGCCGCTAATAGCCTGGAAAGCCGCTAATGGGCGCTATGGATCTTCACTATCTATAGCGCACACTACCGGCTGCCCAGGCTAGTACGCTATCTAGGCTAAATCTGGTCGTCACTAGTTACCACAGACATAAAGTCATAAACCCTGTCTATTTCAAAAATGTTGCTTCATAAAATCTGATCTTAAGCCTGACCTTAACCACACTGTTAACTGTATGCCTAACCCAAACTTTAAATTAAGACCAAAAATCATGTTTGTTTTCATACATTTTTACAATATAGACCATTTTGATTTTGTGGCTGTGGTAATTAGTAATAAACGCCAAGTCCCGTTCCCAAGCTGGAATAGCCTAAAACATGCCACTTCAATACAGCTATGACCGAAAGTGACTTTATCGTAACATGTTAATAGAATTTACGTAGCAGGTTAGGAGAATTAGGCTGAGGTCAAGTAAAGGGTCATATGCTTCGGCATTCAACATGCTCTTACTACCGGAGTATGTTACTACATTCCTTCCGCAGCTGAGGGGGCAGTGTTGTCGCTTGGTTCCTTGATCTGATCTATAGGCTAGTCATCAAAGTAGCCTATTTTGCATTACTAACCAAATATAATCTCAACGACTGTTCAAACAGTAAACCAAACAACAAGAATCCGCCAAAAAGGTGATTATAGGCTATTGTGAAATGGTAGAACCTACTGTAGACAACTAGCTAGCCATGTGCTTTTTTACTCTGTGACCAAAACATGATAACATTCTATTTTTAGCTGATATATATGAATGAATACACAAGCAGCAAATCAAATCAAACTGGGTTAGCCTGGGAAGCCAAGGCTCAATGTGCATTCCCAGTAATACACTCGTGTCCCCAGTGGGGCATCATATTCCTCCTTAACTAGCTTTATAACGGGGAGAAGGCAGAGAAAAACTGGCATACTTTCTTTATGAAACACCATTTTCACCACCGTGCTAGAGTGGCTAATGTCTAGGAATGCTACCTTCTGATGTTGCGCCTTACGTTCAGTCTTGGGTAAACAACAGACTGCAACCTGATTGGCTCAAAGCGATACACAACATCTGGGATTATCATTTCTAAGCATTAGCCACTAGCATGGGGGTGGAAAATGGTCTTTCATAAAGTAGGGATGCACAATATAATTGGTGAGCATATATCGGAATTGGACGATATTAGCTAAAAATGCCAATATTGGCCCGATGTCTAGCTTAAAGCTGATGTGCAAAACCGATGTCATAGCTGACGTGCATATGTAAGTAGATGACGTAATGACGCCACGAAAAATACAGAGCTACACAAAACAAAACGCAGAAAAACATACGTACACTTCCAACAACTAAACAAGTTCAAGTTGAGCAGTCATTTGAAAGTGTAAGAAACATTGTGAGACAACTAAAGGCAAAATCCATTGACGCAAAGATAATGGAATTCGTTATGCTACTTGCTAAGGTGTCAAGACTGACATTTGAACCAGCGATGTCATGAGCATGCTGAGGAAAGCCGTATTGCATGCTCAAGAATATGCTGGTCCTCATATCACTGCTGCCATTTCAATGGCATTTGAGAACATGTTTGAAACATGAACACACTCCTAGCGCCATTCGAACAACTGACTCGAGAAATAAGCTAATCAACAGCGTCTGCAGCAGATGTGATACCCTCTCATGGCATTGAACCGCCTGCTCAACAATACTGTCGACACAGACGTGGGGTTAAAAATTACAAAAGTACTCGAGGCTGTGAACGAGCGATTAGGTGGTTTTCTCTCTGAGCCTCTTTACTGTGTCGCCACCATGCTCGATGCTAGGTACAAGGACCGCTACTTCGATGCAGACAAGAAACGGGGTTTACGTGAAATGTTACATACACAGCTGGACAAGATGGAAACGGACACAGTGACAGTGCGCACCGAGGAAGAGAGGCCACGGACAGACAGAGCTGAAACTTCACTGCTTGACATGTATGATGAAATCCTGGTTCAGAATGAAATGACTGAACAACGAAACAGCACAGCAAGTAAGTGAAATAAATATGTTTTGATTATGTTTGACTGGTGATGGGGACATAGGTAAATGCCAACAAAATAACTGTTGGGTCAGTGTGTGCGTTTCAACTATACTAGAACGCTTAAAAGTCAGCTACAAATGTTAATATCGGTTATCGGGTATTTTTGGCAAGGAAAATATCAGATATCCGTATCGGCCAAAAAATGTCATACTGGTCCATCCCTAAATAAAAGCATTACATGCATAATTGCATTTGCGGTCACTTTTGAGAATGGTGTTTTCCCACTAATAGAACATTTGCGCTTATAGCCTACTGCCATGTGCGCATTGCTGAGCTTATGTGAAGAAATAGCCTAATAGTTTATCAACATTTTAAGCTAAACATTATGATCTGTTGTGTCAGCCACATTGCGTAATTAATGTTTTTTGATGCTCGCGGTTATATTAATTTAGGACCTATCGCATCCAGCAACTATCCCAGACTATGTTTGGAAATGTTTCTCTCACACAGAATAGGTAGACTTTTGTACTATGGGGGATACAGATTGACATGGGCTAGGGCTTTTGCTGTCCGTTAGGCCTACTCATCTTGTTGGCTGATGAAAAGTAAATGTGGAAAGTTCTTCCAATATCTTCAATATGCACCTCGGAATTGTATAAGGACGCCCGCAGTTGCGTCCCCGATGCGTCTGTCTTCACTTGTACCTGTGAGAAAGATCCGATCACATGATGGAGAGCCATGTTAGTGAGGTGCTACCGAGCACGCAGCACTCAGGGAGAAGGGCACAATGGCCACTGGCTGCAAAAGGCATGGATTCTTTTAGGGTGCATTCTGGCCACACAAAGGGGATGCTGCCGTGAAATTCTAGGCATTATCAAGTGTTTGTCAAATTGTGAATGAGTGACTGATGAAGTGTGTACAGCCTGCGCAAAAAAACAAACAAAGCAGAGCTCATGCTTTTTTCAAATCATCATTAGTCGCATCATGCAGCCTTACAATGTATTAACATCAAAACATATAGCCCAACATTTGTAGAACAACTAAAGTTACATTATTAACTCTAAATTAAGCACACAGCAACACCCATTTCTTTGTTCACCGCTCAACACAGAATAGCCGTATGTGCGCACTCCCTCAAATCGCTTGGAGAAAATATCCTTTCTATTTTATTCAGATTTGTCCAATTGTATCCTTCAATTGTATTCTAGAAAACACTGACGATAAGTAAAGCTTATTAAAGAGCAGTGATACTATCAAGAGCAGTGTCTGGGTTTCTTCTTTTTTCTCATTCTTCGTGCTATAAAATAATGCCACAGAATTCTAAGCAAATCTTGTCTGCTAAATGAACTAGAGTAGCCCACAGCTATTTGGCAAAGTCAGATCAAGACCTAACATAAGGACAACTCAGAGTAAGCTTTTCTGTTCTTCTGAAATAGACTACATTTCCTTCATATCATGCTTCTTTAGACCAGTCTAAAATAAACTACAATTTTCGGTAGGGAGGGATGGGGGGGGGTAGCTAGCTAGGACATGGTGTCGCCCTAGTCATTGTCGGGCGACACCTTGGCAGTCATTGAGGAACAAATGCGGGCGCTCGATGGGCGGTGTTCATGAAGGAGCCAATGGGATGCTCGACGGGGGGCATTGCTGAACATGCAGCAACGCCCAGAATTGCAGGCTGCAGTTGCACACTACCAAAAGGTGTCTCCTACTACAAAAATCCCACTCCACCCACGTAGATCAACGGAGTGAAGCTTGTAGTAAGCGAAAAATATTTCCCGAACCTGCTAAGAAAATATCTTCGTACGAAGTGATGTGTTTTTAGGGAGTCCCTAGTTAGCTAGCTAGCTTGATGGCTGGCTGGCATTTGGAAAACAAATAGCTAGCTAACGTTAGTTACATCAAACGTTAAATGCCTAACTAGCAAGCTAATTAACATGCAGTATAGGCAGTGAACATTTGACATGGGAAAAAAATGTCTGACTGCTAGCTAATTGAGCAAGTATCACCATTCTGTGGAATGACCATCGACTCCAGCATCTCAAGGCAAGCAGGTTAGCCTTTTAGCTAACGTTAGCTAGCGAGCAGTTGGAAACGAATCGGGTCATCAAAAAGAGGGATGCAGATAGCTACACAAGTATTCAACAAACACGATTTCATATAGCTTAATATATAATATTATAACAAATAATTGTTTTCGTTTACAATACCTTTTAGCTCAGTTAGCTAATGCCCAGGTTTTGTCTTCGACTATTTTCTAGGCTCAGTTCCAGATTCCAGCTGTTTTTGAGGTCCCAGACTGGACCAGCGTCTCATCAGCAACATTTGAAAAGTACATCCGTTCACGGAATTTTGGAAAACGTTAAAAATAAAAGTCCCCCACGTAATAGTAGAAAAGTGTCATTAACCTGTATTTATTCATGATATTGTTTATGAAAAAGGATTGTCAAAACATCAACAATGGTTCATACTTGTTCATTTTTAAGTGACATTTGCATTAAATGGGGGTTTCAAACATATTTCCAAAGTTCAATAAATGCCCACAATGCACTACACTGTGTGTGTGAAATACATATTGGTTTACAGAGAAAAAAGTATTATATGTGCCGATGTAAAATTTGTGTTGGGAATACTCAGTGGGGTCTGTAGAATCCTATACATGGTGTTATGGGGGACTCTGGTCTAAATACCCAGCAACACGTTCTACTCCACCCACTCCATAATGATGGGTAAAAACAATCGATACAGTTACAGTACATATCGGGATATTATTTTTGATGATATATCATAACATTTTGACAATAACGCAATCTTATTTTTGCGCCAAAACTAGTACTTTTCCTTTGTATCTTGTTCTCCACCTTTTTATGTAGGGAGTCTGATCGAAACTAATTTTCTCATGGCCTTCACTTGTCCCTCTGCAGCAGACATATGGTGAGCAATACGTTTGGAATTAAAAACATGAGCTGGCACACACCCAGAAAGATTAGTTTGTGTGGAGGTGCTGACTAACGGCGAATAAACTATAAACTATCAAAATAAAGAGAGTCGCACACTCCATATATAAACTCCCAGTAATTTATTGGGTATTTACCAACGTTTCAGCATCACTGTGCCTTCTTCAGGGTAATGTCAGGAATACTTGAACCAGGTTATGAAGACAAACAGTGCAATTAGTGCAACCAATGAAAATAGTGAGGGGTGTGTCATAACGATTAAATTAATTAGAATTAATTAGTGAAACTGTTAAAAAAATAGTTTATGGCATATTAAATATATTTGTCTGTTGTTATCATATAGAAACATAATTGAATATTGTACATAATATTAGCATCAAGATACATTATTGTTTAATGAAATTTCACATATTTAATTGTTTTGTATTTAATTTCATATTTGTTACATGTTATCTTTTGGTTCAATCTTAATGCATAATAAGCATCATCAACATGGGGAACATATTAGGGGTATGATAATAAGCTGTAGAAAGAATATATCAATTTCTAAGACTTGTTCATAAAAGAAAGAATTATTCATAAGAAGGGCCTGAGATCAAAGTCAATATTCAGACCACTAGGGGTCAAAATTGAGATAGAATACCCAGTAAGCCGCCCTTTGTAGTAGTAGGATCTCGATGTTACCTCCTCTCCTTGGTAGAGCAACATGCTCAATGCCTGTGTATTTGAGGGGGGAGATTGGATGGGTAGCTTCAACAAAGTGAGCTGCTACTGGATAGGCAATGTTCTTACACCTGATTGAGCTGCGGTGATCAGCTATGTGTTGTTTTAGTTGTCTTAATAGTTTGTCCTACGTAGGATTTTCCACATGAACAGGTGATGAGATAGATTACTCCCTTGGTCTTGCATGAGAAGACACCCCTAACAGGGATTTTTCAACCTGTATGTGGGTGTCTGAAGAAGGACGTTTTTATAGTGCTATTGCACTGCGCATGAGCCACATTTGTAGTTCCCATTTGGAATTGGTGTCAAAGGTGTCTGAGTGGGCTCAGGGGGCATGTCAGATCTCACCAAGCTATCTCCAATATTGCGACCACGCTTATAGACCACCAGTGGGGGTTCCTTGAAGAGGTGTGCAATTTTTGTTGTTGTCTGATTGCAGAATATGCTTTTTCAGGACTGCCTTCATTTTCTCCGAACCCTTGATGTACTTAGTGCAAAAGACGGTTGCCTTGTTTTTCCTCTTTGGTTGAGTTTTTAGTAATTCCTCTCTTGGTTTTTGAGATATTTTTATCATTGCAGCATCAAGAGTTTTGTCCTTGTAGCCTCTCATTTTGAATTTATATGTCATTTTTTTAGCATTGCTGATACAATCTGTCTGGTGGCCACAGATTCATTTAACCCTGCATAACTGGCTATATGGTAGAACATTCTTGAGGGGACGAGGATGTATACTATCTGCACATAGCAAGGTATATATATTTTTTTAAATAGAATACTGTGCAATGTGTCTGCCCTTACAGAAAAAAAGCAGTGGCATCTATCCCTGCAATTGGTTTAATTGAAATCAAAATGAGAGAAGAAAAAAAACATCAATTTGGATTACTTCCATTACTTTTTACATGATTCATTGCATCAAACTCAAAATGGATTATTCATCTTAAAAAAAAAATCACAACCACTGTGGGCTTTGTGTATAAGTCTGAGTGTAATACATCATTCTCTTTGATGATCCATAAGTCCAGGTAGGTCTTTTTAAAAATGGCGGGTGGGAAAGTGAAACTAATGCGTGATATTGAGAAGGAGAGATGTTGTGTGGGAAAATTGCTTTTTTTTTCACTGGATCTGTCCAACTTATCACCTTATCGCCTCTAAAATGTAAATAAAACACTATAAAGAGTTTATATAATGTGTCATTACATACCTATTTGAAGGTTTATGTCAAATTTGAATCGGGTTTTTAGGGCGGTGCTAAAGTGATCTTAGCGGAGAAACAGCGGCTTTGAGAATGATAATCGCATGCAATGATGAAAAAAATGACTAGGTATCCCCCTTACCCCTGTCACTGTCCATTTCTTGTTTTTAAAGGATGATGAAAGTGCTACACCTGGTGGAGAGAGATTGTAAGACAGAAATAGTTGCTTTATGCGTGCTGTATGTTACGACATGACACGTCATGATGTAACGGAGGGTCAGTTTTTTCAACTTTTTTCCAATACTATAGAGCCATTACCATGTCGATCAACGCTTGAATAGAAACCTAGTTCACACCCCCAATTTTGACGTCAACACAGTCGCTACAGTCCCATTAGTTTTCTTTGTAGCCTCGTTTGAATGTTGGGGTTGCGCACATTTGTATGGAATTGGGTGAGTTTATGTTATAACCACAAATAATAATTTTGGGTATCATCTTTCCAATGGTTCAATCTGAATTCACCTGCCGACCTCAAGTCAGGTCGAGTCATAAGGCTCAAGTCCAAGTCAAGTCACGAGTCATTGGTGTTAAAGTCAAAGTCGAGTTGCAAGTCATCATATTTGTGGCTACCACCATAACTGCATTGTTGTACTGAGGTAGGTAGCTAGCGAACTAGTTACGCTAACATTAGTTAAAACGTTAGCTAGCCTGCTGCCTCGCTTTATCAATAGATAGCTACCAACATAACCAGCAATAATTAAACATATGTGGCTGTGGTAACTAGTGGAAACCCTAATTCTATGCTTTACAGACTGACCAGATTGGATTACATCCGGGCTAGTGACATTATTATTGTTTGTTGCTCCTAGTTCACTGTGTTAGTCAGGCTTAGTTAGCTACCACCATAACTGTAATGTTGTAATGAGGTAGCTAGCGAGCTAGTTACCCTAACATTAGCTAAAACGTTAGCTAGACTGCTGCCTCGCTTTATCAAAAGATAGCTACCAACATAACCAGCAATAACGTTATTTAAGGTCTTAACTAAATTATACCAGAGAAGTCATTATATTCCAGTATCTCTGGTTATACTCCACACTTGAGGACCAACGAACTCCAAGGACCAATTCCTTTAAAGAAAAATTACACTAGATGTAAACATACACACACGAACAACAACTTACAGATGCACACAAACAACGACTACATCTCCTCTGCCCAGACCGACATGCTCACACCCCCATCCCTAGCGCCTGCATTCATGTTTTCTACATGGCCTTAAATTGTACCAATTAATTTTTTATGGTGCCTATGCTATTTAATAAATCATTCGTTTTTTCCATTGTGTTAAAGATGGCAGATTGATGGATTTCCAAGTTTTTAGTATATGTTTTTTGAAGATGAGTGATGAGAAGAGAATTGTCCAGCCTGTTGGCTATCTCACTACCAGTGGCGGTTTTAGCATGTACATCTTGGTGGGATGCATGCCAGCAAAGCCACTACACAACACTAAACAATACATTCATTTCAGTATAACGGTGACAAACGGTGCCCACAAACGGCCTACATAAAGCTGTCGCAACAGCAGTCCCAGCATCTTATCACTGCTACACCCGGCTATCTTCGAAGCCTTGTCTGGCAGCGAAACAGTTCATTCAGCCTAATTTACTGCCTTTAAAAAAACATAGCTGATATGGCTGACTTGCTTAAACAGATGTAAAAACTATGGCATAAGGGGACGACAAGCGGATAAGAGGCAATAGCAACTTCTATTAAGACATTATTAATGAGCGAGCTAGGACGGACGAAGTCAATATAACTATTTGTTTAGCACTTTTGAAATGTACAGCGACAGAATTCAGAACATGGGCCGTTCTTACAGGGTTCTCCCTGTACACCAAGTCAGAACCTTAGGATAAATTAAAGCTGGGACCGAGGGACTGAAAAACAGCTTCTATCTCAAGGCCATCAGACTGTTAAACAGCCATCACTAACATTGAGTAGCTGCTGACAACATACTGACTCAAATCTCTAGCCACTTTAACAATAAAAAATGGGATGTAATAAATGTATCACTAGTCACTTTAAACAATGCCACTTTATATAATGTTTGCATACCCTACATTACTCATCTCATATGTATATAATGTACTCTATACCATCTACTGCATCTTGCCTATGCCGTTCGGCCATTGCTCATCCATAAATGTATATGTACATATTCTTATTCATTCCTTTACACGTGTGTGTATAAAGTAGTTGTTGTGAAATTGTTAGATTACTTGTTAGATATTACTACACGGTCAGAACTAGAAGCACAAGCATTTCGCTACACTCGCATTAATTAACATCTGCAAACCATGTGTATGTGACAAATAAAATTGGATTTGATTTGATTTAAATAAAGGGGGCATATAAGCAGACAATGAAAGTTCTTACAATATTTGATGATTACATTTCTCTAAAACAGGTTATATATGTGCACCCCCAAGTCAGAACAGTAGGTGAAAATAAGTGGGGCAAATAGACAAAATGATTAGGGTGAGGCACATGAGCTACTAACATCTTACTACACTACATACACTTAGTATTACTTTCTTAGCTACAGTATATATTACATTATTTTATGCAGCAGCATACAACACATTTTTGGACTCACCTTGTTGTGATGTGCTCACTTGAACAGGAAGGTGGTGCGGTGGACCTTTCTGGGTACATTTTGTCATCAAAGTCTGGAAATCTCTGGAATTATGGTGCTTTCAAAACAACTGGGAACTCAGAAAAAAACAAGGTCGAATCATGATGGCGTCATTGATCTTCAGGTCGTAGCTCTATAAAGAGGCTGGATTTACAATTCTGAGTTGGATGACCATTCAAAACTTATTTTCCCAGTCAGAACTCGTTTATTCCCGACATGCCAGTCGTCTTGAAGTTTTCGCAGTTCTGAATGAACAGTTGTTTTGAACGCAACTCTAATCATGCCTCATTGACAGCATGGCGAATGTTTAATGTTTAATGTTTAATGTTTTAAACTTCGAAAAGAGCCCCAACTTCTTCAGGCTAGGGTCTATTTTTCTCCACTTCCTGTCTGACTGACATGCCCAAAGGAAACTGCCTGTTACTCAGGCCGAGAAGCCACAATATGCATATAATTGGTACCATTGGATAGAAAACACTTTAAAGTTTGTAGAAATGTTACAATAATGTATGAGACTATAACACAAATGATATTGTAGCCAAAAATCCAAAGACGGGACGCCTAGCCCTAAACCCCTTAATCCCAGATTTGGGACCGCACAGACACTCCACTGATTAGCAGGCTGTTGACTGCTTTGCAAAGCTTGCAGTTAATGTTAGCCACTGTCACTGATTCCTTCCAAACCACTCATTGTTGAATTTGTGATTTCCAACTTGTGTAATATGTATGTACAATGGCCGATGAGCACCGATACGTTTTATCTATAATAAACTATTAATGAACTATAATAAACTATATAAACTCGTTTTTCAACCACGCCACAAATTTCTTGTTAACAAACTATCATTTTGGCAAGTCGGTTAGGACATCTACTTTGTGCATGACACAAGTAATTTCTCCCAAAATTGTTTACAGACAGATTATTCCACTTATAATTCACTGTATCACAATTCCAGTGGGTCAGAAGTTTACATGCACTAAATTGACTGTGCCTTTAAACAGCTTGGAAAATTCCAAATCATGATGTCATGACTTTAGAAGCTTCTGATAGGCTATTATTTGAGTCAATTGTTGGTGTACCTGTGGATGTCTACCTTCAAGACCTACCTTCAAACTCAGGGCCTCTTTGCTTGACATCATGGGAAAATCAAAAGAAATCAGCCAAGACCTCTGAAAAACAATTGTTGACCTCCACAAGTCTGGTTCATCCTTGGGAGCATTTTCCAAACACCTGAAGGTACCACGTTCATCTGTACAAACAATAGTATGCAAGTATAAACACCATGGGACAACGCAGCCGTCATACCACTCAGGAAGGAGACGCGTTCCGTCTCCTAGAGATGAATGTACTTTGGTGCGAAAAGTGCAAATCAATCCCATAACAACAGCAAAGGACCTTGTGAAGATGTTGGAGGAAACAGGTATAAAAGTGTCTATATGCACAGTAAAATGAGTCCTATATGGACATAACCTGAAAGGCCGCTCAGCAAGGAAGAAGCCACTGCTCCAAAACCACCATAAAAAAGCCAGACAACGTTTTGCAACTGCACATGGGGACAAAGATCGTACTTTTTGGAGAAATGTTCTCTGGTCTGATGAAACAAAAATAGAACTGTTTGGCCATAATGACCATAGTTATGTTTGGAGAGAAAAGGGGGAGGCTTGCAAGCCGAAGAACACCATCCCAACCGTGAAGCACGGGGGTGGCAGCATCGTGTTGTGGGGGTGCTTTGCTGCAGGAGGGACTGGTGCACTTCACAAAATAGATGGGTTCATGAGGAGGGAAAAGTACGTGGATATATTGAAGCAACATCTCAAGACATCAGTCAGGAAGTTAAATCTTGGTCACAAATGGGTCTTCCAAATGGACAATGACCCCAAGCATACTTCCAAAGTTGTGGAAAATTGCTTAAGGATAACAAAGTTAATGTATTGGAGTGGCCATCACAAAGCCCTGACCTCAATCCTATAGACAATTTGTGGGCAGAACTGGATAAGCGTTTGCGAGCAAGGAGGCCTACAAACCTGACTCAGTTACACCAGCTCTGTCAGTAGGAATGGGCCAAAATTCCCCCAACTTATTGTGGGAAGCTTGTGGAAGGCTACCTGAAATGTTTGACCCAAGTTAAACAATTTAAACGCAATGCTACCAAATACTAATGGAGTGTATGTAAACTTCTGACCCACTGGGAATGTGATGAAAGAATTAAAAGCTTAAATAAATCATTATCTCTACTATTATTCTGACATTTCAAATTCTTAAAATAAAGTGGTGATCCTAACTGACCCAAGACAGGGAATTGTTACTAGGATTAAATGTCAGGAATTGTGGAAAAACTGAGTTTAAATGTATTTGGCTAAGGTGTATGTAAACCTCCGAATTCAAATGTATATACAATTACTAATATGGGTAAATGGGAATCAGGAGTGCGTAATTAGACAGTTCAGTGATGCCTAGAAGGGCAGTGATGTAGAACTCCGGAACTGGTGCACTGAATGAGCATTTAATTAGATCTGCTTTCATATTGTTGGATAATGGAAAAAAGGTTTCATATATTTGTTGTCACTTATTATGCATTCTATGTATTCAAATCTTTTTTGTAGTCCACTTAAAGTTTTGCTTTAGATTGTGATTTATTTTTAATTTTTTCTATTGCCATTATATGTTTTTTTCCACGTTAATTTTATATCCTGAGATTGTTGAGTATTCTGATAATATTTTTAGCAATAGTTTTCAATATTGGTGAGGTATATCAGGAGAACATCTGCAAATAAGTTTAGTTTATATTCGTGTTTACCAATACTCATACCTGTTACGTTTGAGTCCTGTCAATTGCTAGTGCAAATTGGAGGGGGGAGAAGTGACATCCTTGTCCTGTGCCCCTTTCTAAAGCAATTTCATCAGATAATGTAATATTTGTATAGATTTTTGCTTTAGGACGTTTACATCATTTAACATGTATTATTTCAGCTTGGAAAGCTTCCAAAAGTTGAAAGCTTCCAAAATTTTGAATAGAAAAGGCCATTCAAAATAATTTCCAGCATCAACAGCCATTATTGATCAATCTACATTTAGTTATTTTGCATATTTTACTGAAACATGTTCTTGTATTTATCAGCAGTGGACTCTCCAGATTTTCCTGGTTTTAATATAATTGGAATAACTGTTTGATATAAGGAACTAGAAAGTACTGAACTGAGTGACGTGTATGTTTTCATATGTAAATAGGGGTGCAACTTTTTCCCAAAATGTTGAATATGAGAAAGCTATTCATCCATGGTACATTTCAACATGCAAATGTATTAACAGTATCTGATATTTATTTTTGGGTAATCTCTGTTTTCAGTGATTCTTTTTTTGTATGCTGATAATTGCTTCAGGGTTGTTGAGTCTAAAAAAGCTATTTAATTCTGATGAGTCCACCTGGTCATGCTGCTGCTCCAGATTAAACTATTCTGCCTGCTGCTATGGAACCCTGACCTGTTCACTGAACGTGCTACCTTGTCTCAGACCTGCTGTTTTGGACTCTCTCTCGACCGGTTGGGGTCTCCCGACCCCTCCTGTCTCAGCCTCCAGTATTTATGCTGCAATAGTTTGTGTGTCAGGGGTCTAGGGTCAGTCTGTTATATCTGGAGTATTTCTCCTGTCTTATCCGTTGTCTTGTGTGAATTTAAGTATATATTCTCTCTCTCTCAGGACCTGAGTCCTAGGACCATGCCACAGGACTACCTGGCCTGATAACTCCTTGCTGTCCCCAGTTCCACCTGGTCGTGCTGCTGCTCCAGTTTCAACTGTTCAAACTGTTCCAGTTTCAACTGTTCAAACTGTTCCAGTTTCAACTGTTCAAACTGTTCCAGTTTCAACTGTTCAAACTGTTCCAGTTTCAACTGACCTGTTCACCGGACGTGCTACCTGTCCCAGACCTGCTGTTTTCAATTCTCTAGAGACCTGCATGAGCGGTAGAAATATTCTGAATGATCGGCTATGAAAAGCCTACTGACATTTACTCCTGAGGTGCTGACCTGCTGCACCCTCTACAATCACTGTGATTATTATTATTTGACCCTGCTGGCCATCTATGAATGTTTGAACAACTTGGCCATGTTCTGTTATAATCTCCACCTGGCACAGCCAGAAGAGGACTGGCCACCCCTCATAGCCTGGTTCCGCTCTAGATTTCTTCCTTGGTTCCGGCCTTTCTAGGGAGTTTTTCCGTACTTCTACACCTGCATTGCTTGCTGTTTGGGGTTTTAGGCTGGGTTTCTGTACAGCACTTTGTGACATTGGCTGATGTAAAAAGGGCTTTATAAATACATTTGAATGATTTATATACATTTTCATAGAAGCTTTTAAAATTGTCATTAATAGCATTGTTGTTTTAAAATTATAACTAGTTTAGCGTGCATTCGTTTTATAAAATCTGTGAGATATTTACCAGGTTTATTTGCCATTAAGTAGTATGCTTTATTTGAGTTTAACCTGTAGTTCTTGGCGCTCTTCAAATAGTAAAAGATTGTATTCCTGCTTATGGTCTTTTTCTAAGATAGGTTATTTATTGAAAAGTAAATCGCTTTCTAAATCTGATTATCATTCGCCTAATGTACGCCTTAAAGGCATACCAAATTATATCGAGGGTCAGCTTTTCTCTGTCCTCTATGTTTTTGTAATGGTAAAGGTTTTCATTTACGTATTTAATCAGTTTCGGGTCCAGAAGATGCACTGTTCATTCCTCATATTCTGTTGCTAAGTGTATATTCTATTGGTGTAATTAAGCATGATACCAGAAAATGATCCGATCACTATATCAGTAGTGATCAGTATTTTTTTCCCTAAATGTGCCTTTTTTATTACTACGTCTGTCAATCAAATGTATGATTTAGGTCACCTGCTAAAATAATGGTTCCTGTCTGATCTATTATAGATTCAATTAATCTAAAAGCACTACATTTGCCCCTGGTTAGATATACAATGAAATCAATGTGTAGTTTTCACCACAATTCAACATTAGAAAGTGGCCTTCTTGGTCCATGTGCTGGGATATAAGGGCAAATGGTGTATTGTTATTTATCAGGATGCCTACACCACTGAAGTTAATACAGTAGTAGCACAGGCCTCGCCAACCCAGTTCCTCTTTAAATATTACATTTCTCCTTTTTTTTTAAATGTAACTCTTGCAAGAAAATCTGCTGACAATCTGTAAGTGTTCGAGAACCAAGTGTTTGAGAGCACCTGCACATTCCATGGTTGGTCTTTACGTATAGAATAAAAGTTAACCTTCTGTTCCATCTATTGTTGAAGAACCAAGTAAAACATTTTAGCAGATATGACTGCAGTGGGCATTCCATAGAATGGGAGGATCATAGTATAAATACATAGTTATTGTATACAATACACATTTAACAAGAATCACACATGTATGTATTGTGCTTGACGTGCATTTTTAGGACTTAAACTATTCTCCTCTTGCCAACACACAGTGTTCGTAAAGTATTCAGACCTCTTGACTTTCCCCACATTTTGTTAAGTTACTGCCTTATTCTAAAATTTATGACATTTTTTCAATTGAAACACAATACCCAATAATGACAATGCAGAGACAGGTTAAGACATTTTTGCTAATTTAGAAAAAAATACAAAACTGCAATATCACATTTGCATAAGTATTCAGACCCTTCACTCAGTACTTTGTTAAAGCACCTTTGGCAGCCATTACAGCCTCAAGTTTTCTTGGGCTACAAGCTTGGCACACCTGTATTTGGGGAGTTTGTCCCATTCTTTTCTACGGATCCTCCCAAGCTCTGCCAGGTTGGATGGGGAGCATCGCTGCGCAGCTATTTTCAGGTTTCTCCAGAGATGTTCGATCAGATTCAAGTCTGGGCTCTGGCTGGGCCACTCAAGGACATTCAGAGACTTATCCCGAAGTCACTCCTGCATTGTTTTGGCTGTGTGCTTAGGGTCATTGTCCTGTTGGAAGGTAAAACCTTTGCCCCAGTCTGAGGTCCTGAGCACTCTGGAGCAGGTTTTCATCAAAGATCTCTCTGTACTTTTCTCTGTTCATCTTTCCCTCAATGCTGACTAGTCTCCCAGTCCCTGCCGCTGAGAAACACCTACCACCACCATGCTTCCCCGAAGGGATGGTGCCAGGTTTCCTCCAGACGTGTCGATAGGCATTCAGGCATCGGCTAATTATGTCGTTACTTTCTAGAGAGGAACAGTTACATGGGGAAAATAGAGTCTAGATTGTATTGGGGGAGAGGGAAATAATATTGTCTCAACTTAAGATAAGCTGGTCTTGGGCATCACTGTATGTAGCCTAGTGTGCTTATCACTTTTTTCTGCTTCTTCCTCTCATTCAACTGGACAGGTTTCCTGCAGCCTATTCAGGGCTTCATTGGCGCTTGTGAACTCCATCCTCTGTGTTCCATTCCATACCCACAGCACTGCAGGGAATCAGAGTTCAGGCTGTAATGATTGTAATGAATTGCTTGTGTTTTTCCACAGCTTAGCAGACATGTCCTGGATGAATCGAAAGAACTGGCCATGGATTTAGGGACAGTATTCTCATGATGTTTGGTCTCATTCGGTGTTCCTTGCTGGTCCAGTTCCTCTTCTAAAGTTTGCACATTTGTTTCCAGGAGGCCACTTTTGTTGTCCTGTTCATCCACGCGCCCACCCTGTATATGGGTCTTTCTATAAACTAGTCTACCAGTGAAGATTTCCTACACTGGACAGCCTGTTACGGCTGTTGATAAGTCATTAATAATAATATTCTACCAATTTTACTCATGTCATTATATTAAGATATACAGTAAGGGGGATCATAGCTATATTCAATCAAATTCACAAGTTGATTAAAAACCTGTGTTTAACCCTTTATCATGGTTGGTGTCTAGGGCTGTTATGTTGACCCTATTACTGCCACACCGGCGGTCATGAGTCATGATGGCACTCAAATTCCACGTGACCGCTCACGTTATTAGGCTTCTCCAAGCTCTGATGCTGCTGATGGTCATTAGTATCCTACCAAATGTGCTAACTGCCTGGTACTCAGCACTCTATTGTCCCTCTAAATCACTCAGACATCAATACAAATGGGATTGAAAATCTAATAAAACACTTCATTTGAGCCCATGCGCTACAAGTGATGGGCTCCCAAGTGGCGCAGTGGTCTAATGCACTGCATCTCAGTGCTCAAAGCGTCACTACAGACACCCTGGTTCGAATCCAGGCTGAATCACAACCGGCCGTGATTGGGAGTCCCATAGGGCGGCACACAATTGGCCCAGCGTCGTCCGGGGTTTGGCCGGTGTAGGACATCATTGTAAATAATAATTTGTTCTTAAAACTTCACTAGGGTAGGGGGCACTATTTTCACTTCCGGATGAAAGCGTGCCCAAAGTAAACTGCCTGCTACTCAGGCCCAGAAGCTAGGATATGCAAGCTAGGATATGGTACATTTAGATAGAAAACACTCTAAAGTTTCCAAAACGGTTCAAATAATGTATGCGAGTATAACAGAACTGATTTGGCAGGCGAAAACCTGAGAAAAATCCATCCAGGAAGTGGGATTTTTTAAATGTTTGTAGTTTTCTATTGAATGCCATTACAGTATCCATTGACTTAGGACTCAAATTGCACTCCCTATGGCTTCCACTAGATGTCAACAGTCTTTAGAAATTGTTTTAGGCCTGTATTCTGAAAAATGAGGGAGTAAGACCACTCTGAATGAGTGGACCATTCAGTGCCCCAGAGCTTTTTCATGCGCGCGACCGAGAGCGCGCCTTTCTTGTTTACCTTTTATATTGACAACGTTATTGTCCGGTTGAAATATTATTGATTATTATGACTAAAAACAACCTTATGATTGATTATAAACATGGTTTTACATGTTTCTACGAACTTTACGGATACTATTTGGATTTTTTGTCTGCCTGTGGATTACTGAATAAAAACATGAACAAAACGGAGGTTTTTGGATATAAACATGGACTTTATCGAACAAAACAAACATTTGAGTAAATGTGAGTCTTGTGAGGTCAACCATATGATGATCATCAAAGGTAAGTGATTATTTCTCTCTCTATTTCTGAGTTGTGCAACTCCTCTACTTGGCTGGTTACTGTTTGTAATGATTTGTCTGCTGGGCGCTGTTCTCAGATAATCGCATGGTATGCTTTTGCCGTAAAGCCTTTTTGAAATCTGACACCGTGGTTGGATTAACAAGAGGGTAATCTTTAAACCAATATATAACACTTGTATGTTTTATGAATTGTTATGAGTATTTCTGTGTTAAATTTAGTGTTCTGCAATTTCACTGGATGCTGGCCAGGTGGGACGCTAGCGTACCCTAGTGAGGTGTTCTTAACTGACATGCCAATTTAAATAAAGGTTCAATAAAAAAAAGAACAAAAATCAAATAAAAAAAGAGGGTCCCATCAGCTTTCTATAGGCTAGGCCTACTATTTATCAACTTTCCTAATATTAAACACATTGCTTCTCTTTACAACAAGAGTATAGCCTACATGGCTGGCATGAAAATGAATAACGGGAAAAGCGTAGTCCATTCACTATTTAAGTGCGTAGTTGACACTTTTTCCCCATGCCCCTGTTCCAAGACAGGTGCATGATAATGGTCCATTGGAATTCAAAACTAATTTCACACATATATTATCTAGTATATGTAAAGACAACATTAAATCAAGAATAGTCTGATGGTTGGCAATTTTATCCTATCACTTGTGGATTATGTATTATCACTTGTGAATGACACCCAGCTTGTGCAGTAAGCAAGGTATAGTGCATGCCTTTTTTTGCGACTTTTTCAAATCATAGTCACACACCTCATGTAGCCTAGCCCATAGGCCTATATGTTTTGATGAGGTTTGTATCAAAACTAAAGCGGCCAAATAACTCCTTAAAATTAAGCACATTAATCCGCTTTATAATTGGGGAAGTGCCAAACAGGCATACATAGGCCGCGGATGAGTTTCAAGGTTGGGGAAGATTGCTTTTAAATGTTTTATTGATGTGAGTGGTTGTATTAATTTGGGATCTATCACATCCCACAACTGTCCCAGAGTAGGTTTGGAATATTTATTTATTGCACAGAAGAACAGTTGCATAATTAGCATAGGTAAACTTTTGTACTATGGGGGATAGTAGATTGACATAGTCTAGTGCTTTTGCTGTTCGTTAGGCCTACTCATCTTGTTGGCTGACGAAAGTAAATGTGGACAGTTCTTCCAATATCTTCAATTTGCACTTGGATAAGGACATGCGCAGTTGCATCCCCGATGTGTTTGCCTTCACTTGTAGCCTGTGAGAAAGACCCAATCGATCACATGATGGAGAGCCATGTGAGTGAGAGGTGCTTCGGAGCACACAGTACTCAGGGAGAAGGGAATTATAATTATACTTAGCCCAAGGGCACAATGACCACTGGCCACACAAAGGCGATGCCGCCGGGAAATGCAAGGCATTATCAAGTGCTTGTCAAATTGTGAATGAAAGACTGATGAAGTGTGCAGCCTGCACAAAAAAAACAAAGCCAAGCTCATGCCTTTCAAGCTATTTGTTAGAGTCACATCGTACACCCTTACAATGTATTAAACGTCTAAACATATAGCTCAATGTTTGTAGAACTACTAAAGTTACATTAACAACTCTAAATTAAGCATATAGGAGTAAAAAGTGGCAATTTTAGTAAGTCAATCTTGGTGGGGCAAACTCCCCCCTAAAATGATTATGCAGGCCAACAAAGCCACTATACAACACAAAACAATACATTAATTGGACTATAACGGTGACAGACGGTGCCCACAAACTGTTAGGTCCTACATAAAGCTGCCCCAACAGCAGTCCCAACACCTTACCACTGTTACACCTGGCTATCAGCGGAGCCTTGTCTGGCAGCGAAACAGTTCATTCAGCATCAATAACTGCCTTTTCTTAAAAACATAGCTGATATGAACGTAGTTTCTACTGGCAATTGAGATGTACAAACTATGGTATAAGAGGACTCCGAGCGGATAAGAGGCAATCCATAATATCTATTAAGACATTAATGAGCGAGCTAGGATGGACGTAGTCAATAGAACTATTTGTTCAACACTTTTGAAATGTACAGCGACAGAATTCAGAACATGGGCCGTTCTTACAGTATTCTCCATGTACACCAAGTCAGAACCGTAGGATAAATACAAATAAATAAATAAGCAGACAATTAAATCTCTTACAATATTTGATTATGAAATTTCTCTAAAACAGGCTATAGGCTACATGTGCACAAACATGTCAGAACAGTAGGCTAAATTATGAGGGGAAAATGGTGAGTCACATGGGCTACTAACAGCTTACTACCCAACATACACTTAGCATTACTTTCTTAGCTACAGTATACATATCTCCCTGGCATATTACATAATTTATGCAGCAGCATACAATACATTTACGGACTCACCTTGTTGTGCTGTCCTCACTTGAACAGGAAGGTGGTGCGGCGGTCCTTTGTGGGCAGATTTTGTCATCAACCTTTGTCATCAATGTCTGGCATTCTCTGAATTCATGGTGCTTTCAAGACAACTGGAAATTTGGGAAAAAACAAGGTCAAATCATGATGTTAGTGATTTTCAGGTCGGAACTCTAGAAAGAGGCCGAGTTCCTGACTTGAAATTCCGTGTTGGATGACCGTTCAAATTGTTTTTTCCCAGTTGGAGCTCGTATTTTCTGAGTTCCCAGTTGTCTTGAACTTACTGAAGTCTGAGATTTCCCAATTCTGAGTTTCCAGTTGTTTTGAGAGCGGCAGAAGTCATGCTGGATTGACAGCATGGCCAATGTCGCCACTTGTCATGAAAATTCTAATTAATGAGGAGAGACTCATTTCTTCAAACAATCAACCTTTATTTAATAAGAATTGCAATAATGCAGCTGGTCAGTCCTCCACTCTGAGGTGGAAGGCCGAGAGCCCAAATGACACTAGAAATGCAGGAACCTTATATAGTCAGGCTGTCTTATGCAAACATATACAAAACACATGATCTTTGTATGTGCGTGGAGAAAAAGGACTAAACTGGGATAAAAGGTACAGAATTTGGTTGTCTCGTCCTGTAGCAACTGCTGGTTATTCTAATCTTCTAGTGAGAACAAAGGACAATAGGTGTCAGAGCAACAGGAAAATCACTAGTTCCTCATACATTAGCCAGCTGTCAGCCAAGATGATAGATGGTTTCACACCCACACAATCATGAATCTTTCACCCAGCAACAAGCTAATACCAGGACAACATCTTTATCATTGGTGCCCAGGATACAACACTTTGCTCTGTTTTCAGTAGATTAAGAGTAATCAGTTCATTCTCTTCTGACTAACAGGATACCATTGGTCGCTCTGGTCAGCTCTTGGCTGTGGGCCCAGATCAGACAATGGGGACCTACTTCCCTAGGTAGGTTCCTATACTACACACACACACACACACACACACACACACACACACACACACACACACACACACACACACACACACACACACACACACACACACACACACACACACACGTGTTAAAACAGGCCTATACTAATGCACACACATTTATCTTATATGATCTAGCTTCTTTAACAATATAAACATTTATGCCTAAGCAACTAAGCTTAAAGAAAGATCTTGTAGTATACAAGCATCAGTAAGGTTTAACAGAAATTGCCCTTACAGAGTACCTATTTCTTTGTTAACCGCTCAACACAGAATAGATGCATGTGCGCTCTCTCTCAAATCGTTTGGATAAAATATATTTCTTTAGACCTGTCTAAGATAAATAATGGATTAATTGTGAAAGTGTGGGCTATATGACATGGATTTATTAGACTTTTTAAAATGTAGATGTTCCTGCAACAGTGTCTTGTAGGCTGTGTGTAGAAATTCTGTGACTGCCACAGCCCTATTGGTGTCTTCATGGATTTGTCCAAAATCGTGTCACATAAAACATTACTTTTTGGCCTTGCATTTATGGCAGTGTAAGTTGTCATTATGTCAATCAAATGTATTTATAAAGCCCTTATTACATCAGCTGATGTCTCAAAGTGCTGTACAGAAACCCAGCCTAAAACCCCAAACAGCAAGCAATGCAGGAGTAGAAGCATGTGGCTAGGAAAAACTCCCTAGAAAGGCCAGAACCTAGGAAGAAATCTAGGGAGGAACTAGGCTAAGGTGGTGGCCAGTGCTCTTCTGGATGAACCGGGTGGAGATTATAACATAACATGGCCGAGATGTTCAAATGTTCATAGATGACCAGCATGGTCAAATAGTAATAATCACAGTAGTTGTCGAGGGTGCAACAGGTCAGCACCTCAGGGGTAAATGTCAGTTGGCTTTCATAGCCGATCATTCAGAGTATTTCTACCGCTTCTGCGGTCTCTAGAGAGTTCAAAACAGCAGGTCTGAGACAGCTGGCATGTCGGGTGAACAGGTCAGGTATCCATAGCCGCAGGCAGAACATTGAAAACTGGAGCAGCAGCACAACCAGGTGGACTGGGGACAGCAAGGAGTCATCAGGCTAGGTAGTCTTGAGGCATGATCCTAGGGCTCAGGTCTGCCGAGAGACAGAAAGAAAGGGAGAAAGGGAGAAAGAGAAAAAGAGTTAGAGAGAACATACTTAAATTCACACAAGGCACCGGATAAGACAGGAGAAATACTCCAGATATAACAGACTTTCCCTAGCCCCCCTGACACAAACTATTGCAGCATAAATACTGGAGGCTGAGGGGTCGGGAGGAGAGGTCGGGGGACACTGTGGCCCCATCCAACGATACCCCCGGACAGGGCCAAACAGGCAGGATATAACCCCACACACTTTTCCAAAGCAAAGCCCCCACACCACTAGAGGGATATGTCCAACCACCAACTTACCATCCTGAGACAAGGCCGAGTATAGCCCACAAAGATCTCCCCCACGGCACAACCCAAGGGGGGCACCAACCCAGACAGGAAGATCACATCAGTGACTCAACCCACTCACGTGACACACCCCTCCTAGGGATGGCATGGAAGAGCACCAGTAAGCCAGTGACTCAGCCCCTGTAATAGGGTTTGAGGCAGAGAATCCCAGTGGAGAGAGGGGAACCAGCCAGGCAGAGAGAGCACGGGTGGTTCGTTGCTCCAGTGCCTTTCCGTTCAAATCAAAATCAAATCAAATTTATTTATATAGCCCTTCGTACATCAGCTGATATCTCAAAGTGCTGTACAGAAACCCAGCCTAAAACCCCAAACAGCAAGCAATGCAGGTGTAGAAGCACAGTGGCTAGGAAAAACTCCCTAGAAAGGCCAAAACCTAGGAAGAAACCTAGAGAGGAACCAGGCTATGTGGGGTGGCCAGTCCTCTTCTGGCTGTGCCAGGTAGAGATTATAACAGAACATGGCCAAGATGTTCAAATGTTCATAAATGACCAGCATGGTCGAATAATAATAAGGCAGAACAGTTGAAACTGGAGCAGCAGCACGGTCAGGTGGACTGGGGACAGCAAGGAGTCATCATGTCAGGTAGTCCTGGGGCATGGTCCTAGGGCTCAGGTCCTCCGAGAGAGAGAAAGAAAGAGAGAAGGAAAGAATTAGAGAACGCACACTTAGATTCACACAGGACACAGAATAGGACAGGAGAAGTACTCCAGATATAACAAACTGACCCTAGCCCCCCGACACATAAACTACTGCAGCATAAATACTGGAGGCTGAGACAGGAGGGGTCAGGAGACACTGTGGCCCCATCCGAGGACACCCCCGGACAGAGCCAAACAGGAAGGATATAACCCCACCCACTTTGCCAAAGCACAGCCCCCACACCACTAGAGGGATATCTTCAACCACCAACTTACCATCCTGAGACAAGGCTGAGTATAGCCCACAAAGATCTCCGCCATGGCACAACCCAAGGGGGGGCGCCAACCCAGACAGGATGACCACATCAGTGAATCGACCCACTCAGGTGATGCACCCCTTCCAAGGACGGCATGAGAGAGCCCCAGCAAGCCAGTGACTCAGCCCCTGTAATAGGGTTAGAGGCAGAGAATCCCAGTAGAAAGAGGGGAACCGGCCAGGCAGAGACAGCAAGGGCGGTTCGTTGCTCCAGAGCCTTTCCGTTCAACTTCCCACTCCTGGGCCAGACTACACTCAATCATATGACCCACTGAGGAGATGAGTCTTCAGTAAAGACTTAAAGGTTGAGACCGAATTTGCGTCTCTGACATGGGTAGGCAGACCGTTCCATAAAAATGGAGCTCTATAGGAGAAAGCCCTGCCTCCAGCTGTTTGCTTAGAAATTCTAGGGACAATTAGGAGGCCTGCGTCTTGTGACCGTAGCGTACGTGTAGGTATGTACGGCAGGACCAAATCAGAGAGATAGGTAGGAGCAAGCCCATGTAATGCTTTGTAGGTTAGCAGTAAAACCTTGAAATCAGCCCTTGCTTTGACAGGAAGCCAGTGTAGAGAGGCTAGCACTGGAGTAATATGATCAAATTTTTGGTTCTAGTCAGGATTCTAGCAGCCGTATTTAGCACTAACTGAAGTTTATTTAGTGCTTTATCCGGGTAGCCGGAAAGTAGAGCATTGCAGTAGTCTAACCTAGAAGTGACAAAAGCATGGATGAATTTTTCTGCATCATTTTTGGACAGAAAGTTTCTGATTTTTGCAATGTTACGTAGATGGAAA
Organism: Oncorhynchus tshawytscha; assembly: GCF_018296145.1. Classification (NCBI taxonomy): domain Eukaryota; kingdom Metazoa; phylum Chordata; class Actinopteri; order Salmoniformes; family Salmonidae; genus Oncorhynchus; species Oncorhynchus tshawytscha. Next base: position 48,442,447 of record NC_056432.1, read on the forward strand.
AAAGCTGTCCTTGAAATGGTCTTGATATGTTCTTCAAAAGAGAGATCAGGGTCCAGAGTAACGCCGAGGTCCTTCACAGTTTTATTTGAGACGACTGTACAACCATTAAGATTAATTGTCAAATTCAACAGAAGATCTCTTTGTTTCTTGGGACCTAGAACAAGCATCTCTGTTTTGTCCGAGTTTAAAAGTAGAACGTTTGCAGCCATCCACTTCCTTATGTCTGAAACACATGCTTCTAGCAAGGGCAATTTTGGGGCTTCACCATGTTTCATTGAAATGTACAGCTGTGTGTCATCCGCAGAGCAGTGAAAGTTAACATTATGTTTTCGAATAACATCCCCAAGAGGTAAAATATATAGTGAAAACAATAGTGGTCCTGAAACGGAACCTTGAGGAACACCGAAATTTACAGTTGATTTGTCAGAGGACAAACCATTCACAGAGACAAACTGATATCTTTCCGACAGATAAGATCTAAACCAGGCCAGAACTTGTCCGTGTAGACCAATTTGGGTTTCCAATCTCTCCAAAAGAATGTGGTGATCGATGGTATCAAAAGCAGCACTAAGGTCTAGGAGCACGAGGACAGATGCAGAGCCTCGGTCCGATGCCATTAAAATGCTATGATGGGGTCTAAAACCAGACTGAAGCATTTAGTTCACCTTTACACTCCTGGGCCAAACTACACTCAATCATAGGACCTACTGAAGAGATGAGTCTTCAATAAAGACAGACTTGAACCTATCCTCTCACATGGATAGGCAGAACATTCCATAAAAATGGAGCTCTATAGGAGAAAGCCCTACCTCCAGCTGTTTGCTTAGAAATTCTAGGGACAATAAGGAGGCACGTAAGTGTGGGTATGTACGGCAGGACCAAATCGGAACGATCGATAGGAGCAAGCCCATGTAATGCTTTGTAAGTTAGCAGTAAAACCTTGATTAAGCAGGAATCCGTTCAATTAGACATTAAACTTGACCCATGTAAGAATCCTGGATCTAGCTGTCCAACTGTGTTTTTGTATGGAGATCTCAGAAATGCAGTGTAACTACATAACATGTTGTGTCCTCTTATGAAAACTGTTTTCATGGGTACACAAATCCAAACTCGAATGCTTCTAACTGAAAGAGTCATCTTACCACCTAAAACGATGCTGTCATTAACGTGGTTCTTCCATAATTATGCATAATAGTTGTTGGATGCGGATTTGGTGTCCAGCTGATTAGTTAGGCCATGATAGTTTCACACTTCATCTGATCCAAGAAGGAATTTTCAGATTGAATGTTGTGATAGCACATGCGATGTAAAAACAGCCCAAGTGCTGTGTTCACGAGGAATGTCCAGAATATTTGGGAGTCTCATTAGTACCGAGGTAAAGACAGTTTGAAGTTGGATATTCGACGGTTATTCACGCATTCAAACCTCAATAGCTTTCAAACCACTTGAGCCACAGACTCCAAATAAGTGTCATTATGTTGGAAGAATTGCGCACAACATTGCACAGGTCTTATTTTCACGATTTGAACATTAATTCACCTTCCAAAGCTAATAAACATGTGGAAATGTGAGCAGCATTGAATTCTTAGTTGAATTAGTTAGGGAGTGTAAACAAAGTACAAACTTTTTTCCATTTGAATTTCAATAGCTCATTGGTCATGTGACCTACTTGACTCAAACAAGGTCCAGAATGTCCACTGACTACCCTTCTATATTGCACATCCTTTAGTTAGTCCATTTTCATCTCACACATTTTAACATGGATTTCCCCAAATGTAAAAATGTAATAGCTCCTTGATCATGTGACCTAATGACTTCAAACAAGGTTCAGAATGACCACTGACTACCCTTCTATATTGCACATCCGTTAGTTAGTCCATTTTCATCTCACAAGATTTTACATTCATTTTTCAAAATGTAACATTTCAATAGCTCCTTGGTCATGTGATCTAGTGACCTCAAACAAGGTTTAGAATGTACACTCAGTGGGCATACATATTGTGCACCCTTTAGTTTGTCCATTTTCATCTCACATGATTTTACATGAATTTTTCAAAATGTAAATTTCAATAGCTCCTTGGTCAAGTGACCTAGTGCCTCTAAGATAACATGTTCCAAATATTTATGTAAGTCTTTCGCTGACACTCTAGGATTCTTCTTAACCTCATTGAGCATTCTGTGCTGTGCTCTTGCAGTCATCTTTCCCTTACGGCCACTCCTAGGGAGAGTAGCAACAGTGCTGAACTTTCTCCATTTATAAACAATTTGTCTTACCGTGAACTGATGAACATCAAGGCTTTTAGAGACACTTTTGCAACCTTTTCCAGCTTTATGCAAGTCAACAATTCTTAACCTCTTCGATATAGGGGGCGCTATTTAAATTTTTGGATGAAAAACGTTCCCGTTTTAAACAAGATATTTTGTCACGAAAAGATGCTCGACTATGCATATAATTGACAGCTTTGGAAAGAAAACACTCTGACGTTTCCAAAACTGCAAAGATATTGTCTGTGAGTACCACAGAACTGATGTTACAGGCGAAACCCAGATAAAAATCCAATCAGGAAGTGCCGCATTTTTTAAAACCGCCTCATGCCAATGACTCCTTATATGGCTGTGAAATAGCTACGAATGAGCTCACGTTATCCACATTTTCCCCAAGGTGTCTACAGCATTGTGATGTCTTTTTAGGCATTTCCCTTGAACAATGGCTGTAAGGGACCATATATGGCATGTGGTCACTTGTTGTCTCCCGCAGAAAACCTTGCGTAAAATACTGAGGTAGCCATTTTTCCAATTGCTTCTTATGAGAAACCAACTGCCTCGATGGATATATTATCGAATACATATGTTAAAAACACCTTGAGGATGGATCCTAAACAACGTTTGCCGTGTTTCTGTCGATATTATGGAGCAAATTTTGAAAAAAGTTTGGCGTTATAGTTTAAGTATTTTTCGGTCGATTTCTCAGCCAAAACTGATGAACAAACGGGACCTTTTTCGATACAAAAATATTATTTTTGGAAATAAGGAACATTTACTATCTAACTGGGAGTCTCCTGAGTGAAAGCATCTGAAGTTCTTCAAAGGTAAATGATTTAATTTGGTTGCTTTTCTTATTTTCGTGAAAATGTTGCCTGCTGCCAGCAGAGCCTAGCATAGCATTATGCCTTGATAAACTTACACAAATGCTTGTCTAGCGTTGGCTGTAACGCATATTTTGAAAATCTGAGATGACAGTGTTGTTAACAAAAGGCTAAGCTTGTGTTTGAATATATTTATTTCATTTCATTTGCGATTTTCATGAATAGGAAAAGTTGCGTTATGGTAATGCACTTGAGGCTATGATTACGCTCCTGGATACGGGATTGCTCGTCGCTAGAGGTTAATCTTAGGTCTTCTGAGATCTCTTTTGTTCGAGGCATAGTTCACATCAGACAATGCTTCTTGTGAATAGCAAACTCAAATTTTGTGAGTGTTTTTTACAGAGCTGGGCAGCTCTAGCCAACATCTCCAATCTCGTCTCATTGATTGGTCTCCAAGTTAGCTGACTCCTGACTCCAATTAGCTTTTGGAGAAGTCATTAGCCTAGGGGTTCACATACTTTTCCCAACCTACACTGTGAATGTTTAAATTATCTATTCAATATAGACAAGAAATATACAATAATTTGTGTGTTATTAGTAACCCTGCTGTGTTTGTCTATTGATGTGACTTAGATGAAGATCAGATCAAATTTTATGAACAATTTATGTAGAAATCCAGGTCATTCCAAAGGGTTCACATACCTTTTCTTGCCACTGGATTTTCTCTTCTATTTGCAAAATAAGTAGTGTGTAGTTCCTGTAGTTAGCTACACCATTACATGGCACAAAGTAATTAACTACTGAATACACAACCAAGATTTTAATTTAGTTCAACTACCACCAAGTTACATGAAAAAACAATTCAATTGCTAGTTGAACTACATCTACTTCACTACTCCACATCACTGGTTAAGACTCACAAAAAATGGGGGGGAAAGTAAATACATTTTGGGATTATCATGCTATTTCAATGGCAATACATATTTCAAATTTTGGGAAAAAGTTGCCAAAACTTTTCCAATTGGAAAACCCATTCCCCCTGGGCACATATTGGTTGAATCAACATTGTTTCCATATCATTTTAATGAAATTATGTTGAACCAATGTGGAATAGACATTGAATTGACGCTTATGCCCAGTGGGTAATCACTAAACATAGTGTAAAAAAATCTGTGGAATATGTGGGACAAGAATCGAGGTAACATTCTAAGTCTTGTTAATCAGATTAAGGAACAGGTTTAGTGACCAACTCTTTGAGCCCATCACTCATATTTAATGACATAGGAGATGACGATGACAGCACAAACTGAAGTCAATGAAACACAGTCAAAATCAAACTAATTGATACAAAAACACCAATCAAACACAGAGAATGGGGAGGAGAAACTGTCACGCCCTGACCATAGAGAGCCTTTGGGGTTCTCTATGGTGTAATAGGTCAGAGCGTGACTAGGAGGGGTTTTCTAGTTATTTGAGTTCTATGTTGGTGTTTGAGTCTGGTTCCCAGTTGGAGGCAGCTGAATACCGTTGCCTCTAATTGGGGCTCATACTTAGTGTGTCCCTTTTCCCACCTGTGATGTGGGATAGTGTTTAGAGTTAGTGCCTGTGTGTACTACGTATTTGCATGTTCGTTAAGTCTTTGTTGTTTTTGTAAGTTTAATTATAATAAATACGTGGAACTCTACTTACGCTGCGCCTTGGTACACTTATTTATTCAACGGACGTGACAGGATAAGAAATCCTACAGGAAAACATGGTTCAGTCTTGCTTTCCAACAGACATTGGGAGATAAATGTACCTTTCAGCAGGACAATAACCTAAAACACAAAGCCAAATCTACACTGGAGTTGCTTACCAAGATGACATTGAATGCTCCTGAGTGACCTTGTTACAGTTTTGACTTAAATCGTCTTGAGAATCTATGGCAAGACTTGAAAATGACTTTCTAGCAATGATCAACAAACAACTTGACAGAACTTTGAAGAATTAAAAAAATAAAATATAATATTATACATTCAAGGTGTGCAAAGCTCTTAGAGACTTACAGCTGTATTTGTTGCCAAAGGTGATTCTAACATGTATTGACTCAGATACTTTCACCTGTATGCAGATGACACTGTGGTCTATGCTATTTCCCCCACAGCTGGCCAGGCTCTGTCAGAGCTTTAATCTGCCTTTATTGCCAGACAGCAAGCCTTTGTTAAACTGAAATTGGTACTTAATGCACGTAAAACAACATTTATCATTTCCCAAATCACGTCAAAATGTATCTATGTATTTATGCGTATGTACTTTGGATCGTGTCCCCACTTATATATCTGGGTATCTGAATGGACGAAAAGCTAGCTTTCAAAAAGTATGTTGAAAAGTTAAGAAATTAACTATTAAAATAGGCTTCTTCTATAGGAACAGGTCCAGTCTTTCGTTAAGAAAAACAAATAATTCAGTCAACATTCATTACGGTTACTGACTTTGGCAATTATCGTCTATATGAATGCAGCTGCCACTGTATTGAAGCGCAATGTGTTTATTTTGGGTGATAGTTTCAGTATACATCATTGCATTTTGTGTCAGAAAGTAGGCTGGAGGTAGGGGGCCCCCCAGACAGCGCATAATAGCAAAATGTGTATAATTGCAGGGAATTAGCTTTAACACTGTACCATTCGCTAAGCCTCATGACAAAGCTAGATAGCATTTTCACATCATTCGCTAATGTAGCTAGCTAGCTAGATGGCTAACTAGGCCCTGTTACCGCCAATAACTATTTTGCCATATCCACTATAAGCTTAGACCTGGCATTTCTGCTTTCCACAACCCAAGTCGTGTTCATAACCTTACCAATGAAAGCCATGAAGTTAACTTTATTCACTATCAAAGTGTCTTTTGACACAGCACATTCATGATCGCAAGATTTCTGAACAGGTCTCGAAATCATGCCAGGACCAGCAGAAGCACCAGCCCTGACAGTATGTCCACTTATTAAAGGAGCAGCCATGGAAGCTCCATCAGTCCGCACTGTAGTTCCACCAGTCTGTTTAACAGCCTCTAAATATAATACATTGTGACTGATTCTATATCTCTGAGACTCTCTAGTCTCTATCTGCACCTGAAATCCACCAAATGCTGCACTATGTTCTACCCCACAATTATAACACTTTTAACAATGCTCCCACATTCACCAAAATCATGTTACCCTCCACATTTGGCACATATTTTTATTTCCTTTACACTGAGTAATTACACATCCCATTCTTTGGCATTTAAAACACTAACACCGCAATGGGGATGGGACAAATTCTCTGACATTGAAATTAAGAAATCCTATCTGTACTTTTCCAGGCAAAAACCTTCACAAACCTCAGCAGCACTGATAAGCTTTCACTTCTTTGACCCTTTTTCCTACTGATCAAGCTTTTGACCTGAATAACTCTGCCTCCCTTCACATGTTATTTAATATTATCTATGGACATAGATATTGGGACCCCAGTGATGTCTGGCCTCAACCTAGTGTAAGCACCTGGGACATGGCTTCTAATCTTTTTAATCCCATTAAGCTTTTCCATGTGCAGAATCTTCCCTTGCTGAGCCTGACTACCACAAAACATGTGCAATCTACCTTTTCCAATGAACCGGGCTAGTTTGACTTCACCTATCTCTTTCTCTATGGCATTGGTTAGTCAGATAAGGTGTAAATGATGCCCTGTGGTCTAATCAAACACCATCACGACTTTACACTCCAACACATTATTACTCTTGCGTCCTACCTTTGCCCTCTTTATGCTTCCTTTACTAGATGGTCCACTGCTTTCAGTATCATGATATCTCTTCTTCCTATATTTTTCCACTACAGACCATTCGGGTCTTTGACCCTCATCCTCCAGCTCCATATCATCAGAATTGACACCCATATTGTTCACATTACAGCACAGCTGTTGCTTCTCCAAACTTTTCTCCATTTCGTATTTTTCGTCCACACTACTCGCTGCCATTTCCAACACGAACGCCCCAGCCAAGTGTCACACATTACCGCCATGTAAAACTGCTGTCAAACTTTCTAAACTGTATAGGCACACGTGACACCAACTTCTTCTTTCCAGTTGTGGGTTGCTGCCACATGTGGCTTCCATTTTGGCAGCAGAGTGTGAGAGGTGAGAGATCAGTGTGATGTCACTTCCTGGTTCTTTTGACTTCTTCTTTTGAATGTGCAATGTACAATGTCCGTCACTAACTAGTGAACAAAAAGGTTGACTAAATGTTTGCTGAGTTTTTCTTAAACAAATATGTATAAGTGAGAGTTCACCAGGAAGTGAAATCACACTGACCTCTCACTCTCCTCTGCAACACAGACTTTCAATTATATTGACCAGATACTCTATTGTCCGATCTAACAATGTAAATCAATGTCTTAAAAAATAGTAGGCATTCAGGTGGAGGCAAGATCAGATGGGATCGTTCTAGTGAATGTGAGGAATATACACGTGTGAACAACAGGCACAACTCCGATATGAAGTGTTTTTTCTCAAAGATGCCACAAGAGGTCTCTTCACAGTCCCCAAGTCCAGAACAGACTGAGAAACGCACAGTACTACATTGAGCCATAACTACATGGAACTCTATTCCACATCAAGTAACTGATGCAAGCAGTAAAATTAGATTTAAAAAACAGATACAAATACACCTTATGGACCAGCAGGGACTGTGAAGCAACACAAACAGACACATGCATACACACACGATAACATATGCACTAAACACACATGTACTGTGGTGGAATATTGTAATCAAGTGAGAGACTTTGTAATTTCTTCAAACAATCATCTTTATTCAATATCAATTAATTATTGCAATAATGCAATAATGAGACTGGTTTTCCCAACAGTGGCTTACCTTTTACAGATCATGCTGTTTCTTATATAGCTGATACCAAGAATGCTTAATCATGGCTGGTTCCACCCCATCCATATAGATTGGGGAGCACCATAAGCCACTTTGGGTTCAAATCCTGTGGTCATATGCCTCTGGTGTTATTTCCCAGATGCAAGGATGAGAACAAACAATGAGATGTCTGTTCTATTCCTTCAGGCTATCTTGAGTCACACACACAATGCCGGCCCAATCAGACCGGAGACATATGTCTCACAAACACCACTAATTATAGAATGGAATGTAGCTGTTTGGTTTTCCTCACCAAGCCATCTCTCAAACAGTTGCCAGCCCAAGAATCAAAAGACTCCTCTCAGTTAACTCGGAAAGGAAGACAGAGAGAGTTCTAAGAACCTTACTCTATTTCATAAAACAACAATTTGGTGCATAAACATTATAAAATACTCTTGTAATTCTGCTACCACAGTGCACATGGATGCTGTACTGTAGATATGTGGTACTGGTGAAGTAGGGGCCTGAGGGCACACGGTGTGTTTTGAAATCTGTGAATGTATTGTAATGTTTTTTAAATCGTTTAAACTGCCTTAATTTTGCTGTACCCCAGGAAGAGTAGCAATGGGGATCCATAATAAATACAAAAATACAAATGTCACGTGTCCTACTATTGGTACACTCGTAAAAACCTAAGCAATACCAAACATACATTTGTAAGCCACACGTAGCAAATAAGCTATTAAATGTTTTGTTAACCAAATTCAACACTCACTTATTGACCTCCATACAAGAACTCCTCGTTTGGTGGACAAAAAATAATAATAATAATAATTTACAATTTAAAAAAAACTCCACCTGCTGGAGGAGACAGATTTTGGGCCCAATTATCCCTCTCGCTTTGCCTCTTCTTCTCTGTCCTCACTTTGCCTCTTCCTATTTCTGTCTGTTAATGGTTCATGTTTATAAAGGTTGTAATATGCAAATGTACAAAGTCTCAAAATTGTGAAATAACATTGTTAAAACTTGTTAAACCTATGGGTTCCCCTACAGGAACTACACCCCCCCCCCGTTCAGCTGAAACAGTGGCGCAGGGAATGCAAAAATATTCTTAGAAATATTTAACCTCCACACATTAACAAGTCCAATACCTCAAATGAAAGATAAACACCTTGTTCATCTACCCAGCATGTCAGATTTTTAAAATGTTTTATGGCGAAAACACAGCATATATTTATGTTAGACCACCACCAAAACAAAGAAAAATGTAGCCATTTTGTACCACAAAAGATAAAATGACAAAAGCAGGATAAAAAAAAAACATTCACTAACCTCTTGAAAATCTTTATCAGATGACAGTCATATGACATGTTACACAGTACATTTATGTTTTGTTCGATAATATGCATTTTATATCCATAAATCTCGGTTTACATTGACGCCATGTTCAGAAAATTCTCCAAAATGTCCGGAGGAATTATAGAAAGCTACGCCAGATAACAGAAATACTCATCATAAACTTTGACTAAAGATACATGTTCTACATATAATTAAAAAGATACACTGGTTCTTAATGCAACCGCTGTGTCACTTTTTTTTAACGTTACGGAAAAAGCCTAACATTGCAATAATCTGAGACGGCGCTCAGACGTTTCTCCGCTATGTTGGAGTCAACAGAAATACAAAATAACAACATAAATATTCCCTTACCTTTGATGATCTTCCATCAGAATGTAGTGCAAGGAGTCCTAGTTCAACAATAAATTGTTTTGTTTCATAATGTTCAATTCTAGTGTCCATGTAGCAGCATTTGCTACCACTTTCAGCTCAAATGCCCAAAAAATGACTTCTGGTCCAGGATAATTTTGCATCAAAACTTCCAAATTACATATTACAGGTCGACGAAACTGGTCAAACTAAGTGCAGAATCAATCGTCAGGATGTTATAATCACTACAAATCGAATAGCATTCCAACCGGGCCATCCATGTTCATCTGGGGCTGATTGGAACAGACGAAGCACTCCAACACATACGCGCCTTCAAGCACCTGAATCTTTTGCGACACTTTAGCACTTTCCTTCCCATTAGGTCAAAGTTCACAGCAAATGCTCCATTACACTTTCTACTGAATGAGGACATCTAGTGGAAGACATAGGAAGTGTTTCCAGATCCATAACTTGTTGGGAAGGGAGGGGGCGATGACGTCAAAGTTGCCCCAACTTTCAGGATTTCAAAACTAGTTTGCAAGATTGCCTGCCCTGTGAGTTCTGTTATACTCACAGACATAATTCAAACGGTTTTAGAAACTTCAGAGTGTTTTCTATCCAATATGAATTATAATATGCATACATTAGCAATTTAGGACAGATTTTGATGCAGTTCACTATGGGCACGCAATTCATCCAAAGGGGAAATACTGCCCCCTATCTCTAACAGGTTTTTAACTAAAAGTTGAATTTGTTTTATGATAGTTTTGTAACGTTTATTGACCGAGTTGGAAACATGTTGGCATTGTGCCAGTGCTTAGCTGGCTAGCTAGCTAGTCACTCATCAGTGAATGATGGAGAAATGCTAGTTAGCTATGTTTACCACCACCTTGTGTTAGTATGTTTTACTTATTCAAATAGTTATTGCTTTGAGTCTGAAATTGAGAATTTAATTTGAAAGGTGTGAATATGAATCTTTGTCAAATCCATTAAAGAAAACTTAAACTGAAAAGTAAGTACAATGTAACTTAAAGGGTTAAACCTAATTGCCTATTGTCTGCAAAAGTTGTTACATTGTAACTACGTAGTAATTATCAAGATTATACCATACTGGGTTCAACTTTACATTAAGTTGCTTGCTCCTGGGTAGGTTCATGATAATTACAAGTATATAATATGTAACTACATTGTTCTTAAATTACACTTGATCAGTGGTGAACCGTTATTCAGGGTAGGTGGGGTTTTAAACCCCACATTTTCAGCAAAAGAAAAACAGACTTGCCTGTTTTGCATGTTATTTGGCATGAAAATGTGTCACATATCAGTTTGCAAACAATGTAAAAATTTTTTTTATATAAATATATTATATATATATATTATAATATATTATCATTGAGTTAATAAAGCATACAAACATAGTCTCTTTTTTGTTTTCTTGACTAAGGCAGCTCCAAAATGCATGTGTTTCAGCCTAGCTCAGTGCTTTCTGTGGTGGGGCAAGCCAGCAGAAAATACAGAGCATTGCACTGTGATTGGCTCAATGTTCTGTCACTCATGGTGGCACTGCGTCACCACCAAGTCTAAGGATAGAGCTAGAAAATTGAGGCTTATTGGGTGCTGCCATAGAGTTACATTAGAAGTGCCCATCCAAGAGGGCTCAAGGTAATTGGCCACAGATAAAATGACTTCAAATCATATGTACAGTAGCATTGATTGGACATACTTTCAAAATCTTAGCTAGCAGTCATCATCCTGAAACAAGTCGACAATCTACTGACAAATCCTTTCTAATCCTTGTCATTTGAATAGAAATAATGAAGAGAAATTATTGATTTAACATATTGGTGCTCATCGGCTATTGGACATAAACATTACACAACAAGATGGAAATTGCAAATTCAACAATTAGCAGTTTGGAAAGAATCGGTGACAGTGGCTAATCACTAGCCTGCTATTCAGCGGAGTGGCTGTGTGGTCCCAAATTAAGTGGCTCTTTTCCAAATTTAAAATGATAAACATTCAACATTGGCCATGCTGTCAATGAAGCATGATATGTGCCGCGCGCATAACAACTGTTAACACGGAACTGCGAAAACTTGACTTCAGTGAGTTCAAGACACCTGGGAAGTTGGAATAAACGAGCTCCAACTGGGAAAATACGTTTAGAGCTACCACCTGAAGGACTACCACCTGCATATGTTCTATAAGTTATCATAGGAGACGGTGCCAGAAACATGCCGGAACCAACCCTATGAACTATGCCTATATAATGTGTCTGTAAGCAGTATATGAGGGATCTAATGGGACGGCCCCGGAAGAGCTCCTGCCAGACGTGTACTGTGGTGCATCAAGTTTGGTTGGAACCTCTCCAGTTAACTGTTAAACCTCTTGATACTAGCCATCCCGGATCCGGGATCGTGAATATAGCCTCAAGCTCATTACCATAACGCAACGTTAACTATTCATGAAAATCGCAAATTAAATTAAATTAATATGCTAGCTCTCAAGCTTAGCCTTTTGTTAACAACACTGTCATCTCAGATTTTCAAAATATGCTTCTCAACCATAGCAAAACAAGAATTTGTGTAACAGCTAGCGTAGCTAGCGTAGCATTTAGTGTTAGCATCAGCAGACAACATTTTCACAAAAACAAGAAAAGCATTCAAATAAAATAATTTACCTTTGAAGAACTTCAGATGTTTTCAATGAGGAGACTCTTAGTTAGATAGCAAATGTTCAATTTTTCCCAAAAGATTATTTGTTTAGGACAAATCGCTCTGTTTTGTTCATCACGTTTAGCTACGAAAAAAACCTGTATCAAGGAGTGTAATTATCCCCGCAGCTCATTAGCATAACACAACGTTAACTATTCATGAAAATCGCAAATGAAATGAAATTAATATGCTAGCTCTCAAGCTTAGCCTTTTGTTAACAACACTGTCATCTCAGATTTTCAAAATATGCTTCTCAACCATAGCAAAACAAGCATTTGTGTAACAGCTAGCGTAGCTAGCATAGCATTTAGCGTTAGCATCAGCAGGCAACATTTTCACAAAAACCAGAAAAGCATTCAAATAAATAATTTACCTTTGAAGAACTTCGGATGTTTTCAATGAGGAGACTCAGTTAGATAGCAAATGCTCAGTTTTTCCTGAAAGATTATTTGTTTAGGAGAAATCGCTCCGTTTGGTGCGTCACGTTTGGCTACCAAAAAAAAATGAAAATTCAGTCATCAAAACGCCAAACTTTTTTCCAAATTAACTCCATAATATCAACTGAAACATGGTAAACGTTGTTTAGAATCAATCCTCAAGGTGTTTTTCACATATCTCTTCGATGATATATCGGTCGTGGAAGTCTCCTCTCTCCCCTCAATCACATGGATCAATGCGTGCAGCTTGGAGATTACGCACCAATTTAGACAAAGGACACCGGGCGGACCCCTGGTAAATGTAGTCTCTTATGGCCAATCTTCCAATGATATGCCTACAAATACGTCACAATGCTGCAGACACCTTGGAGAAACGACAGAAAGGGCAGGCTCATTCCTGGCGCATTCACAGCCATATAAGGAGACAATGGAAAACAGAGCCTCAAAAATTCTGCTCATTTCCTGTTTGAAGTTTCATCTTGGTTTCGCCTGTAGCATGAGTTCTGTGGCACTCACAGATAATATCTTTGCAGTTTTGGAAACGTCAGAGTGTTTTCTTTCCAAAGCTGTCAATTATATACATAGTCGAGCATCTTTTCATGACAAAATATTGCGCTTAAAACGGGCACGTTTTTTTATCCATAAATTAAAAGTGCGCCCCCTATATCCAAGAAGTTAATAAACAATGATTAATTTAAGATTGACTTCGAGTGGCTTCCCAAGTGGTGCAGCAGCACAGCATCACAGTTCGATCCCAGGCTGTGTCATAAACCGCCATGACCGGGAGTCTCATAGGGCGGAGCACAATTGGTCCACCATCGTCCGGGTTAGGGGAGGTTTTGTGAATGTATGAAAGTTAAATATTTCAAATAAGTGTTTTTGAATTTCACACTCTGCCATTTCACCAGATGTTGTCAAATCAATCCCGCTAACGGGATTTGATCAGTAAGAATTAAAATAATGATGGACTGTCGTTTCTCTTTGCTTATTTGAGCTGTTCTTGCCATAATATGGACTTGTTCTTTTACCAAATAGGGCTAACTTCTGTATACCATCCTTACTTTGTCAACACTGCTGATAGACTCAAACGCATTAAGAAGGAAATAAATTCCACAAATTAACTTGTAACAAGGCACACTTAATTGAAGTGCATTCTAGGTAACTTCCTCATGAAACTGGTTGGCTACTTTGAAGAATCTAAAATCTAAAATCTGTTTTGATTTGTTTAACACTTTTTTGGCTTCTACATGATCCCATATGTGTTATTTCATAGTTTTGGTGTCTTCACTATTATTCTACAGTGTAGAAAATAGTAAAAATAAAGAAAAACCTTTGAATAAGTAGGTGTGTCCAAACTTTTGACTGGTACTGTTTGTAATGAGTATTTGCTTGTCTGTCAAGACTGATTACTCATTATCATCTTTGCTAAGTAAATACCGGAGGAAAGTGGAAATCCTACTTGAGCGCGTGTGAAAAACTGCGCTGCATCTACCTCTCACTTTGATCTAACTTTTAATGGATGATGCGATGGAAGCTATCAAATCATTCTGAATTGATTTCGACATCCCAGAAAAGTTCCATATGTTCAGCAAGTGAAGCATCGTAATGTGCAATTACCTCTGCAAACTCCTTGTAGTTCCACTTGTTAGAGGAACTTTCCCTCTTGTTGTGTCTTCTAAAAGCCAATTATTGCATGCCCAAAAACGCAGTGGTGTAGATTTGTCGCTTGAGAACATCTCTGTTTCTTCTTACTTTCTCGTTGTGTTGCGCAGTTTGAATTCGCAGACCTTCGTCATGATTGATGTGGCTTTTTCTCAGAAGCTTGAATCTGATGTGGGCATTTATATGCTCCCTGCTTTTGTTTTGCCGTTTAGCTGAACAATCAATGTTCTTCAGGTCACTTCCAAAAAGCAGGCAAGGACAGCAATACAGGCGGCTTGATTAAAGGCTCCCTCTTAACCGACTTTTGAAACAAATTGGTATTGAACACCCTCACCTTTTCATCCTTCTCCATGAAACTGATCTCAGGTAGAGGTCGATCCTCAGTTTTAATTCACACCTTTTCCGTGTACCCCAGAGAATGAAAGTGGTTCTGCAACAAAAAGTCATTAACATTTGCGATAGCATTGGTGGTGAAAGGTGCACACTCGAGCTGGTAGCTCGAAGTTGGCAAGGCAAATTGAAATAAATTGCACTAACTGGACACAAAAATAAAGTTATAAAACCAAGAAAACGATTGAAATCTACCTCCTCCGTCTCCTGTAATTTGAAAAAACAAATTTAAATGGAATAATATCCTAAAGATGCTCAACTATCACTTTTCAATCTCTATCCAACGATGTTACCAACTCATCAAGCTTCTCAACACATAGAAACCCCCCACAATGCTCTGCAGACAACCCCAATACAACACACTAGGTATATTCTCTGATTCTAATGCTATGATTGGATGGACAACATGTCAGTTCATACTGAAAAAGCTTTGATTGGTTGGAACTCGTCCTCCGGAAGTGGTCATATTTACCTTGTAGGTCTATGGAAGAGGGTGAGGCCTACGAGCCTCCTAGGTTTTGTATTGAAGTCAATGTACCCAGAGGAGGACAGAAGCTAGTTGTCCTCCGGCACAATGATGCTTCCTCAGACAGTGAAGTTACTATAGAACTTCATTGCAAAACACTGTGTTTTAATCAATTATTTGGTAGCACATGAATATATTTAGTATAGTTTTATCTAAAAAGGATAACTTTTTAAGTGTTTCACAATTTTGTTTTCCATGACATTTCACTGATGGGAATATAGGAGCAACTTAATGTAAAGTGTTACCAGTAAATCAGCTTTAATTTTTTTTGTGCTTTTCATGTGGAATGATCTACAAAAGTCTTTAAAGTTGGTGGATTTGGTACCTCTAGGGCTTGCGCAAAAAAACTAATAGCAGATTTACTCAAAAAGACTTTACGTTGTGACTAGGGGGCAGTATTTTCATTTTTGGAAAAAGAACGTACCCAAAGTAAACAGGATATTTTGTTAGGACAAGATGCTAGAATATGCATATAATTGACAGCTTAGGATAGAAAACACTCTAAAGTTTCCAAAACTGTAAAAATATTGTCTGTGAGTATAACAGAACTGATATTGCAGGCGAAAGCCTGAGAAAAATCCAATCCGGAAGTGCCTCATGTATTGAAAGCTTCGCGTTCCAATGCGTCCCTATTGAGCAGTGAATGGGCAATCAACCAGATTACTTTTTCTACATATTCCCCAAGGTATCTACAGCATTGTGACGTAGTTTTACGCATTTATGTTGAAGAATACCCGTAAGCGGCTACATTACGCAAGTGGTCACCTGATGTTCACTCTGGGAGCGATTCTCGCGTAAAATACAGAGATAGCCATTATTCCAATCGGTCCTACTGAAAAACTAATTGTCCCGGTGGATATATTAGGTGGATATATTATCGAATAGATATTTGAAAAACACCTTGAGGATTGATTATAAACAACGTTTGCCATGTTTCTGTCGATATTATGGAGCTAATTTGGAATATTTTTCGGTGTTTTCGTGGCTGCACTTTCCGGGCGATTTCTCAGCCAAACGTGAAGAACAAACGGAGCTATTTCGCCTACAAATATAATATTTTTGGAAAAAAGGAACATTGGCTATCTAACTGGGAGTCTCGTGAGTGAAAACATCAGAAGCTCATCAAAGGTAAACAATTTAATTTGATTGCTTTTCTGATTTCCATGACCAAGTTACCTGCTGCTAGCTGGACAAAATGCTATGCTAGGTTATCAATAAACTTACACAAATGCTTGTCTAGCTTTGGCTGTAAAGCATATTTTGAAAATCTGAGATGACAGGGTGATTAACAAAAGGCTAAGCTGTGTCTCAGTATATTTCCCTTTCGATTTTCATGAATAGGAATTTTTTCTAGTAATATTTTTGTCCGTTGCGTTATGCTTATTAGTGTCAGTCGATGATTACGCTCCCGGATCCGGGATGGGGAGTATCAAGAGGCGCATGTTAGAGAACCTTTTTACTGAAGTATGTATTAGTTTCTTATGATTGTGTTTTGCTCTTCGTGTTTTGTTTGCTTTTCAAGTATTGTGTAATTGATGTATATATAGATATGTATTGTGTAATGGTTGTTTATGGTGCTTATTGACGTATTGGATAGGTCGTCATTGTAAATAAGAATTTGTTCCAAGTGCCAAATAAAGTAACAGGGTTGTCGATTTGTTCTTAAATCACCCATAAATCCCATTGTGACAGGGGGAATGGAAGCTTGTTGTGTGCAGCAGGAAGTGGCAATTGAAAGCAAGCTTCACTAAAACATCTTTCTTGTTGAAAAATGTCTGTCTTGTCTATCTACGGGTAACAGAGTTGACATGTTATGCTCAACCCGCTCAGTTTTCCACCACAAAACACCAGAAAATGGGCAAAAAGAGTATAATCAGATCACCTGATTTTACTCTATGATTTGACTATTAGATGTTCAATGTTTGTATTGAAATAAATATTTAAAAAAGGAATAGTTTCACCATATTAATATGAGAGTTCAGTTCACAACAGGCTTGACCTTAAAATGAGGGCCAGACGTAAATGAATCATTAATCACATGAAATAAATAATTATCTTCAGGAATGACTTTGTCAAGCAACAAAATAACTAAGGCTTTACAATGATGGTGAAACTTAGAGACATTTTGGGGATTAAGTGGGTTAAAATCTTCCTAGAAGTGACACAGGGTTGGCGGAAGGACGTGTCAAAATGCTGAATATTGGCACTTTAGCATGCCTTTTTTCGTATTCAAAATTAGATTCTCCATCTGGACTATGTTAAAGGGCACTTCATTTAATTTAACAGGACTTTAAAATTCAATATTGGTGCACAATTTCTACTTAAAATATCAAAAGGAACTCATTTTGTGGAATGACCCTACAACCACTTAGAGAAAGAAAGTTGTGGTAGAGGTTTATCAGATGAAAACTGAATCAGATGAGCAGCATGGAGAGCTTGACATCGAAATAAGTGAGGATACACTGAAGTGGGTTTTGTCAGATGAGGCAAATATTGGAGGGTTCAGGCTTACCACTAAACCAGGCTTACTTACCACTTACTTTTACAGATCCTACAGAGTAATTCCAACCCCACTTTTACTTTTTACTTCTATATATTTTTCTCTCAAAGCCAATATGTAAGCCAATATGTAATTTATAGGCATATAGTGTGTTGCATTGCAGTGAATGGAATGGGTGGAGTAGAATGTGTTGCTGGGTATTTAGACCTAAGTCCTCCATGAAATAACACCATATATAGATTCTACAGACACTACTGAGTATTCCCAATGCCACATTTACATCAGCACATTGAATAGTTTTCTCTCTATAAGCCAATATATAGTTTATAGGATTCCAGTGTTTTATTGGGACCAATTGAATGGGTGCAGTGGAACGTGTTGCTGGGTATTTAGACCTCAAGTCCCCTATGAAATAGAACCATATATAGACTCTAGTGCTAGATCAGTAGGGTCTGAATATTATGCTCTTAACTTTCATGTACTTCAGATCCAACCATTTCTCAATATGTTTCACTTAAAATATGATTTATCTCACAAAAAGTAGTAATTATCTTTAGTTTAGATTTACCCCCGAAGTAGATATAATTTTGTAACAGCATTTTCGTATAATATCGTTTGGTCGCAGACTTTTATTTTGAAGGCAAAATCTGAAACCCAGAAGTCTTAATGTTGCTGCAGGGACGCTAATGTTGCCGTCGTGACGCTAATCCAGACTGATTTGCAAAAGCACAAAGGCTTCTTCTGACATGGGGAGCTGACGAATCGTAGCCTGCTATTTTCCGTTAGTGCTAACTGGAATGTTTGGGACGTCCCAAGGATCTCTTTTAGACTTTACCATTTTCCTCCGGGGTACCGGAGGGTACAGTTTAGAGGATCCGTTTTCCTCTTCGAGATAGTTTTCTTTTAGTTTGAGTTTATTTACGATTATCAGTGACAATTGCATGCATTTAAATAGTGAAATCTATGTAAACAAGTGCTTGTTATGGGAAACTTCACTTTGAACAAAAATGCCGGACCATATTCAATCAAAACCGGTAAGTGGCATTCAGGTGTATAAACATTTAAATTATAATCGATATAGTTACACACATTACACTGTTGCATACAGCACCAATTCTACTTTTTCTGTTATGTTAGTTTCCCTCTGTGCAGCCTAGGTTTTGGTTGGGTTAGCCTGAGAGGATTTAAATAGACCAGCTTGTAAATGGGTGTAAATATGTGCATAAAAGGTAGTCTTTTGATGATGTCATTTGTTTTATTTAAAAATGTTTTTATTTATGATAATTGATATATATATTGATATCATCATATATCATGATTATAAAGTACATTCAGTCTGGTTTTAGACAATCCTATTCTGCCGAAACTTGTTAACTATACTTGACAGATTTATCAAATAAGAAATTGACAAGGGCATCTTCTGTGGTATGGTCATGCTTGACCTACAAAATAATTTGATACTGTGAACCATATATATTTTATCGTAGGCCTACCAAATGAAAGCAATTGGTTTTTGCACCATCTCCTTATTATGGGAGACGTCATACCTAACTGATAGGGTCCAAAGGGTGGATGTGGGCGGGAAACTGTCTGATGCAAAGGGGTAAAATGTGGTGTCCCCCAGGGGAGCATTTTGGTGTCTTTGCTTTTTTTGCTCTACATAAATCACATCAATTCTGCCTGTTCATGCCCTCTGTTCCAGTATGTGTATGATTCTGCCCTCTTGGTATCATATAAGAATGAGGAGACCATTGAAAAGGCATCCTGAGTGACGCACTGATCAGGAGTCCCATAGGGTGGCCCACAATTGGCTCAGCGTCATCCGGCTTAGGGGAGGGTTTGGCCGGGGTATGCCGTCATTGCAAATAAGAATTTATTCTTAACTGACTTTCCTAGTTAAATAAAAAATATATATAAATGAAAAAGACCCTAAGCAGTGAACTGACTAAAGTCAGTAGGTGGTTAACCGATAACAAACTGTCTCTGCATTTAGGCAAGTCTTAATCTATCCTATTTGGTTCCAAACACAAAGTGAGAAACTCTTACAACTTCAGTCAAGTGTAGTAGTGTGGCAGTGAAGGAAAAACACTCTGTTACATACTTGGGATGTGAACTGGACCAACACATGACAGGTCAGCTCATGGCTTTGAATGTCATTGGGAAGGTTCACTCCAAGACAAAGTTCCTGGCAAGGGTAACCAATTTTATTGATACAGAGACTATGAGGACCCTGGAAACATTATGATGCAGTGCTGCAATGACTATGCTTGCATCTCATGGGTCAGGGGTATAACCAAAAATTTAATTAGGCAAGTCAGTTAAGAACACATTCTTATTAACAATGACGGATTCCCCGTCCAAACGCAGGCAATGCTGGGCCAATTGTGCGCCGCCCTGTGGGACTCCCAATCACAGCCAGATGTGATGCAGCCTGGATTTGAACCATGGACTAGAGTAACACCTCTTAGACCGCTGCGCCACTCGGGAGCCCCATTCAGTCCTAGTCCAATTCTGAGGCACACATTGATGATATATTGGAAGAACTGTCCACATGTACTTTTCGTCATCCAACAACATATTTATTTCTCACACAGAATAGAATATGCCAACTTTTGTACTATGGGGGATCCCCCATATTAATACTACCACTAGTCTCAAAAAGCGGCTGACGCAACAGATCAGAACATTTAGCTTAAAATGTTGATGAAATATCAGGCTATTTCTTCAAATTATAAGCGCAGCAATGCACACATTGCAGTAGACTATGAGCGTGAATGTTCCGAAGTGCAATCAATTAGTGGGAAAACACCATTCTCAAAAGTGACCGCCAGTGCGATTTATGCATGCAAAGCTTTTATTATAAAGGTGCATTTTTATGGTGTAAATGATCTTCCCCAGACTTGTGCTGCGTATGTATGCCAGTTAGGCTCTACACCTGTTGTGAAGTGGATTAATGTGCTTAATTTTAAGAAGTTATTTGGCTACTTTAGTTGTGATACAAACCTTATTAAAACATACATCATTCAACAGTGATAATATATAATTCACAAGTGATAGGCTAATATTGTCAGCCAACAGACTGTTCTTGATTTAATCTCGTCTTTACATATACTAAATAATATATGTGTGAAATTTGTTTTGATTTAGAATGGACCATTATCATGTCACAAAATACATGTCGTCCATGGACTTTGATGGCCACATGAAAAATGTTGTGCAACATGAGCACATGGGCTCTCATGTGTTTGATTGGATTTTCAATGACCGGGACAATAGAGTACTGAGTACCAGCTAGATATCAATTTTGGTTGGCTACTATTGTCCATTAGCAGCATCAGAGCTTGGAGAAGCCTAATTACCGTGACTAAACAGTCACCTGGAATTTGACTGCCATCATTACTCGTGACCACCGGTGTGGCGGTAATACGGTACCAGCCCTAGGTGTACCAAGCCATGTAACATCCATCCCTAAGCTAGGGAGTTTTAAGATAATCTTAAGAAATGGTTGATGGGAAAAATGCTTTTAAACTGCACAGGTTTAAATAAAGTATAATTGTTGAACATTACATAGTAATATATTTAATTCCTTTTACAGTTTCCTCCCTATTGATGTGAGATGAAAACAAAATACATGTTATAATCTGTCAATTTTGAAGTCATGGATGTATTTTCATGAGGACCACAATGTAAATATGTTTTTAAACTTGTTTGGGTCATCATTGATGATTTTACTGCCATTTTACTGTGTTTTACTGCCCAGCAACAACCCCAAAACATCACTGCTCTAG
This sequence comes from Oncorhynchus tshawytscha, assembly GCF_018296145.1. Taxonomy (NCBI): domain Eukaryota; kingdom Metazoa; phylum Chordata; class Actinopteri; order Salmoniformes; family Salmonidae; genus Oncorhynchus; species Oncorhynchus tshawytscha. Next base: position 48,464,132 of record NC_056432.1, read on the forward strand.
AGGAGACCTGCATGGAGGAATGGGCGAAAATACCAGCAACAGTGTGTGAAAACCTTGTGAAGACTTACAAAAAACGTTTGACCTCTGTCATTGCCAACAAAGGGTATATAACAAAGTATTGAGATAAACTTTTGTTATTGACCAAATACTTATTTTCCACCATAATTTGCAAATAAATTCATTAAAAATCCTACAATGTGATTTTCTGGATTTTTTTTCTTCTAATTTTGTCTGTCATAGTTGAAGTGTACCTATGATGAAAATTACAGGCCTCTCTCATCTTTTTAAGTGGGAGTACTTGCACAATTGGTGGCTGACTAAATACTTTTTTTGCCCCACTGTATATCAATCACACATTGAATATCAAACATCTATATATCAATCAAACATTGATATATAGCCTAATAAGCAACTAATTCTAAAACACTGAGAAACGTTGACATTTCATCAATTACAAATTTCATGATGCTCCCCTGAACTAGATTTTAAAATACTAAAAACTCCTCTTGTCTGAATTTGAAAAAGCATGACTCTCCCCCATTTTCCTCCAGGTAGTCATTCTGTAAATGTATATCCATCCCTAAGGAAAGAGAGGAAGAATGCCAGAGAGTTCAGCAGCCAGCTATACAATGTTCTCCACATGTTGTCTTTGTGTTTCCTTCTTTGACATATACAGTGAATGTATGTATGAATGTGACAGTGACACATTTTTTGTTGTTTTGGGTCTGTACTCCAGCACTTTGAATTTTATGACTGAGGTTAAAGTGCAGACTGTCAACGTAGGTTTGTAACTTTCATCAAATGCTCCTCCATTTCACATGTTCCTAAATAGGGTGTAGTAAGCTCACTAAACAAATTGTGGAGGAAAGGTTTAGAACTTAAGTTGTAATATTTTACACAGAATGTTATCAGTGCAAGATCAAATTAAACAAAAATATTTTCTGCAATGGTATTTTCCGGCTTTGTTAGATAAGCACTTAGACATTTTTATTTTATAAGACTCACTTAATATGTATACCAGCATAAACATTCCACGATTTAAAATCCAAAGAAGAAAGCAATTTGATATAAATATGTCAACATTTATTTGAATAGGCCTATTACCAAAAACGCTCAAAAATATTGATGGCAAACTCACCTGTTGCACTGAGGAGACTATACATTTCTTTGATTATCCACTCTGCCGATGTCAGCTGAAACAAAGGATTGTCTATTATATTGACAAGATATTCCAGCGACTGCTTTCACAATGGAAATACATGTCCTCAAAGATGGAAGGCAGGTGGGAGGAGGCGAGATCAGGTTGGACCACACTAGCCAATGAAAGGACAGATACACGTGTTAACAACAGGCCATAGAGATAGATAGAGGACTCATCTTTGTCTGTGCTATTATAGCAACTGTCAAAGCATGGGCAGCGCCATTGAGGCTCTCCATTTTAAAATAGCCCATTTTCTTCTTAAATGGCTGATTTGCTCCCAAGTCATAGTAATCCCCACGCAGTTGACTATTTTTAAATGGTGGAAGCCCTCAATGGCTATGTCCATGCTAAAACGGGTTATATCCATGATGAGTTATCTGTCTCAGTGACAACTCCGACATAATTTTTTTTTTCAAAGTTGCCAAAATGCTACGAGTCCACTTATATCAGTGCATTCTTAACCACCTAAGATTACAAAACTTCTATTCAATCAAATAAGCCTCACATAGGTAATACCTATTCAATGTTTGTTGACCAAATTCGACACTCTTGTTGACCTCCATACAAAAATTCCTTACTTCATGTGCTTATTTTTGTGGACAGATTTCGGGCAGAGTAAAACCCTTCGCTTTGCCTCTTCCTCTCTGCTGAAACTCCTTATGCTAATATTGGTTGCGTTCCCAATATGCGTTTCCCTGCTCAGAAGTTGTATGCATCATCAATGGTTGCGTGCCATGTCATCGACTGTGTCAACAACTGACAGATTGCTTAAACATAATGAGTCGGCCCGAGAATTGAACCCTGTGGCACCCCCATAGAGACTGGCATTCCAAAGGCGGGGGGCAGTAGAGGCAAAGGTCCTGTCGCTCATGGTGCGAACCCTGGTCTTTGGGATCAATTTTCAAAGCGTGGAAATAAATATAATGAAAATTCCAAAAATATATGTTTTACCTTAAAAAAAAAAATATATATATAAATGCAACATGCAACAATTTATGAATTCATATAAGCAAATCAGTCAGTTTAAATAAATTCATTAGGCCCTAATCTATGGATTTCACATTGGCTGGTCTCAGACGATCCCACAGGTGAAGAAGCCGGATGTGGAAGTCCTGGGCTGGCGTGGTTACACGTGGTCTGCGGTTGTGAGGCCAGTTAGACGTACTGCCAAATTCTCTAAAATGAGGTTGGAGGCAGCTTATGGTAGAGAAATGAACAATTCAATTTTGTTGGAACATTTTGCATTCTCGTTCCCATTGTTGTGATAAGAGCAAGCACGTGCATGCTCGCACATGGAATTGTATCGCTTGAGTACAACAAAATTGAATATAATGGTGTGGATAAAGTTAGGAATTATACAATTTAATATGTAAAACATCTAAAGACCTGTGTCACTATACTGAGACCTTTGCGGTTTCTAAAAGGAAACATTTCATTTTAATCCGTGGCCTGTATACTGCAGAATGAGCAATGACGAAGTCTTGCTGGTGCAGTAAGTTTTTCAAAACCGAGTGAAATTGTGTCTGGACACATCTATATGACAGTAAAAAATGGAACGACTCCTTTAACATGTGTGTCTCTCGCTCTAGCTGAATCCATCGTTCCAGTCCATGACCTTGTTGTATTCGCTGATATTGTGTTTTATGTGGGACAGTTTGCACTTCAGGTACTCGCAACGCTCCCTATTCTCCAGGAATGTGGGGTCCTGACAACAGGAACGGGAAAACAAGAGAATGAGTGACATTCTTACATTTGTGGACTGTCTCCAACTCTTCATTTTGCTGTCTGCCACACACCATCACACGCACAAACACCCTCCTAAGACATCAGTGGAAAAAAGTCCCATATCATGTCTTGCAGTTTCATGTGGTAAAAGCTGCATTTGATCTTTCATCTAGCAAATTTCCTAGTCTGTGATGTTTGTGTGTGTGTGTAGATGGGACAGAGACTTTGCTTAAAGCAAACAGGAAGTCTGAGGAATGAGTGGAGAGAAGAAGAGCTGGGTTGGGGTCCATTCCATTTAATTCAGAAAGTAAACCAAATCATTCCAATTCTCATTGAAAAGCTTCAAAGAGAGTTGGAATTTCAGAGTACATCCTGAGTTGACTGGAAATGGAATTGACCCTAACCTTCGTTTTCATTATGCATGATCAGTTTAATAATCCCTTGGGGATTATAATATTTTCTACTACTGTACTAAGTGACTTCACCTCAGATATTGTCAGGGAAGATCCACTGGTTTTCATCTTAGAACAAAGAAGACAAATGGGAAAGGGTGAGGCAAAGTATGTCATTTAACACAAGAATTGTGTGTGTCCCATTCCGCCCTCACCTCCTGTGCCAGCCCATCCCACCTCAGCCCTACCTTGTGGCGCCACAGCTTCAGACACACGCCGGCGCCCACAAAATAGATCAAGATGTTAACAAACAGGAAGATAATGGCGGCGGTCTGGCCGGGCTCTGAGCGGCAAAATGCCCCGTTAACACCATTATTGAAGACGGGGTAGTTAGACTACCCCTGCTCCCTTGTAGAGCACCCCCAAGGTCAGGTTAATCACACACTCGGTCAGGGGCCCCTAGGACAAGTCTAGGATAATGGTACGGTAGTACATGGTCATCCCCAGGACTAGCATAATGACTGTCACTATCCAGGCCAGCCCGGCCACCACTAGAACGAAGGGGGACTTAGGTCCAGTGTAGCTAACCGATCCACTGCCCCCGAAGGCTGCCACGCCACCCGCTAAACCCCCGAACTTCAGTGACTGGGAGTAGCCAAACATGTTGAACCACTCATTGTCCCTGTGCACGTAGGCACATGCTCAGGCATAGACGGCAGCACCCAGTAAAAGTTCCACACAGCGCAGAATGCACAGTAACCCCAACCAGGACTTCATATAGGCATAGCGCTGGTGGTATTCCTCCACCCGCTCGCTGTAGGTCATGACCGAGCAGAAGGTGTGATCCGAGACGGTCTCGATGGCTTCGGCTCCTAGCAACATGGCGTCACGCTCTTTTCTGGAGTTGTAGCTGCCACCAGAGCCTCTGTACAGGTCCAGGTAAGAGCCGGGGAGGGGAGCAGCAGACACCTCTAGTGGTTCCTGATTTGAGGTAATCTTTTTCCATCACAGGCGGGGAGGGAGGCGGCGGTAAGGAGAAGGGCTTGCTGTTACCGCGGATACTATTGCCACGGAATAAGTTATTGACGAAGTCGGGAATTAATCGGTGGACAGGTTTGATGTCCATGGCCGTGGTGACGTTGTCCAGGAATTTTGAGGCGCCATTGCTAGGGGGGGGTAGAAAGCCCACAGCAGACTGATCCAGGAGGGGGCAGGGGTTCAGAGCTCACAGCCAGGTCTGCCCCCCTGAGGCCCCCAAAAGGTTGTGGAGGAGAGGGCAGGGGTTCCGATCTCACAGCCAGATCTGCCCCCCTGAGGCCCCCAAGAGATCGTGGAGGAGGAGGTGGGCTCTGGTCCCTCCATAAGGATCTGCATCTCGGACCAGGTCGAAGCGGCCGGAAGAGTCACCTCCAGCAGACATGTGGACTCACTGGTCTCTGCCCTAGTACAGACAGACATACAAAGAGAGGCTGCTATTAGAACATGCTGGTATAAATATATTACCAAAAGATGAGCCATTAGGTTCACCCCATCAGCACTAGCAGCATGGAATGTGATACCCCATTTCAACTTGTAAGCCAGGCATGTAGGACTACAGCAATCTAACACCAATGACAATTGGTCCCTTTTCTTTGAGATAAGACCTTTTTCCTTGATGACAATATTAGTATATGTGTGTGTGTGTGTGTGTGTGTACAGTAGTTGCATGCCAACTACCTTGAATTATGTATGCTTGAATGCTTGAGATTCCTGGGTGTTGAACGTAGAAACCATGGCAAGAGAACAATAGGCCTACCAGATAAGCTGTTAACACACAGATCACACAATTCCTCGTGCGGAATTGAGATCCATATACTCCCAGTCGATGTGCAAGTAAATAAGGAATTCCCTCGACCACTCCCACAAATTGGGGGAAACAAACATTCTTTCCATTCATACCCTTTGTAAAAGAGCCAATTTCTTTGTCGATTGTTTTGTTACACAGAAATAACAAAACATGACAAAAAGTTGTTCAATGTACATGTAATCAGGTCAAAAATCCTGACCTACGGATCGCAATGCTTCCACGTAGGGAAATAGAGCCTGCGAGAAGGGACATGTGGCTTCAAGCTATTCAACGTGGGAGAGTGGGAAATGTAGGGACCCTGTGTCCAAATAGGCTTTGTGTGTAGAAAACATTTCATCACAGGTAAGACTTTTAACTTGTTTACTATAGTCCATGTGTAACTCCATTCACCACTTGTAGCTGTATAGTCTATTTGTTTGTGTTGGTCTTGGTTAGCTTAATGTTCCGGTCGTTCAATGGTTAGCAGCCACGTGAAAAACTACATGTTTTTAGTGAGAACGGTCTGGAGCAGGCAATATGTCTAAAGATTCCTTTTAAACGTTGTACTTTTCTTAAATGTAGTTTTGTAATTGACTAAAACAAGCAGACAATAAGGAAATTGAGTTTAAAAAGGGTCAAATTTTTGCTGTGAGCCAATGGGGTAATCTAGGTAAGCACAGGACCGATCTACTACCGACTGGGACTATGAGCCTGATTGTATCAGGTTTTCGTTCAGCATTGACAATTGTTAGTGAGTGGACTATGCTGGTGGTTAAATCAATAAAAATGAAATTAAACTTTCCTCCCAAACCTCATCTACTGTATAAAAAAAACCACTTTATTTTTACAAACTGTGCCTGATGTGGGAAAGATCTGTAAGTTTAGTGTTCTGTAAAAAAGTTATCTGACATTATCTTCCTTTACCAAATGACCATAACGTCTTTACAACATTCTGGCAAGAGACAAGTAATTTTGCAGGAATAATAATTTTAACAAAACAAGAATGGTGGAAATATAATACCTCTTTCACATGCAGTCACTGGGTCTGACTTAAATGGTCTTGCTGTTCAGCTTAACATGTTTGAATGTCTTCTCTCACGGTCACTCAGGTTAGGTGTTTTGGTCTTTGATCATATTTTTTTCTTAACCAGATAAGAAAGAAATAAATGTTATCAACTCTTGAGTACACTAAAAACAAAATCCATGTATTTTCGTCTGATTGTTAAAATAATTCAAAATAAATTCTGGTATGCAGTCCACCATATGGCCACTTTGGACGAGAGGAGGTAGGCTAAGTTTGGTAACATTCGGGATAAACACACACTCCATTTCCATCCTGATAATCTATCTCCTGATCAGTAACAGATATTGGCCCAACCTGTCTATCAAAATGAAACAATTTGACTTTTACGGATTGATGGTTGTTTCTGAGCCTGATTGTACCAGGTTGCAGTTTAACATCACTAAAAGTAGGCTATTTCCATCAGATGTATCATATTACACACATCCGCAGTAGCACATTTATTGACACAGCTTCTATCTCAAGGCCATCAGACTGTTAAACAGCCACCACTAACATTGAGTGGCTGCTGCCAACACACTGACACTGACACTGACTCAACTCCAGCCACTTTAATAATGGGAATTGATGGGAAATGATGTAAATATGTCACTAGCCACTTTAAACAATGCTACCTTATATAATGTTTACATACCCTACATTATTCATCTCATATGCATACGTACATACTGTACTCTATATCATCGACTGCATCCTCATGTAATACATGTATCACTAGCCACTTTAACTATGCCACTTTGTTTACATAGTCATCTCATATTTATATACTGTACTCGATATCAGCTACTGTATCTTGCCTATGCTGCTCTGTACCATCACTCATTCATATATCCTTATGTACATATTCTTTATCCCCTTACACTGTGTATAAGACAGTTTTGGAATTGTTAGTTAGATTACTTGTTGGTTATTACTGCATTGTCGGAACTAGAAGCACAAGCATTTCGCTACACTCGCATTAACATCTGCTAACCATGTGTATTGTGACAAATAAAATTTGATTTGATTTGACATCTGGATCTATTCCTAAATGTGACAATTCAGTTGATGTTTTAATTATGAAATGGTTTCAATTTCACTTACCTGCCATTGATTAATCCACCTGTTTTCTTTCTGCCAGTTACCTTATCACCAACTTCTCTCTCCCTGTAGTCGTCTGACAGAAACCCACCTGGGAGGTCGAACTAGACTGGTGAGTTGGGTACGACTGGTGCTTTCTCAAAACTGGGATCGAAACTGGAGATATCCGACACCCCCCCTGGCCCCTAGGACTTCTAATTGATACTTTTTACCGTTACTCTAATTTGCATTTCACTCATAAAATGTAGACTAGACTTTTTCCTCCAACTAGCTATTTCAGTTTATACAGTTTAGACAGAGCATCAACATCAGAAATATAAGCCATTTGCCACACACACAACCTATGCACAAAATGAAATGCCCTTTTATATTGTTATACTTTTTGAAAATCATGTGGAATTATATGTATCTCTGATCATTGCATTGGACCTTTAACTCATGCATAGTCAATCTGGATCATGGACCATACACAGCCAGTGGAGGTCAGTATGGTATCATCGACTAAAGCTGAAGGCTGCAAGGAAACTTCAGTTGATAGGTTGACACCATGACACATGGATGGAAAGTAGCATAGGCCTATGGCTTTACGGACAACCTAACAATCACCAGTTGATCGTAAATACATTTATCTTCCTTATTATGTGGTTTCGCCATCATTCCTTGTACAGTATAAAGCTTTAGCCATACAAAACTACCACTGTCTACTGTTACAACCTGTGAGTATTTAATGGAAATACTTTAGCTGTATGAGGCCAAACATGACTGTGTATCACTATCAATGTTTACAATAAATTATGTATATATCAGAAGATTATTCATCTTCAAAATAACATTTTAAACAAAAACACTTAAAAGGCAATAGATTAAGGGTTTGTGGACGTACAGTTGAAGTCGGAAGTTTACATACACCTTAGCCAAATACATTTAAACTCAGTTTTTCACAATTCCTGACATTTAATCCAAGTAACAATTCCCTGTCTTGGGTCAATTAGGATCACCACTTTATTTTAAGAATGTGAAATGTCAGAATAATAGTAGAGTGATTTATTTCAGCTTTTATTTCTTTCATCACATTCCCAGTGGGTCAGAAGTTTACATACACTCAATTGGTATTTGGTAGCATTGCCTTTAAATTGTTTAACTTGCGTCAAACGTTTCGGGTAACCTTTCACAAGCTTCCCACAATAAATTGGGTGAATTTCAGCAAAGAAAGGGAAGAGAGAGACACAGGTGAGTCAAACATTTCCTAGTGTCTTTGTTGTCGGATCGAGGTGCTTATCATACTCACTCCGGTTCTTCTAAGGTCTAGGCGTACCCTCTGCATGTCTGCCCAAGTGTCCGAGTGACTGGTGGAACAGGTGGGACCAATTCCTGGTGCCAATTGGTTGCAGCACCTGGAGTGGGTAATATTGGCGTTGAATCACCCGCCCAAGTTGGATGTCTGTAGAGCCTCTCTAGCGTCTTGAGCTGACCAAGGTCCTGCTTCTTCGTTGAAGCTAGGGTTGCAAAGGGTCCAAACTTTCCGGTAAATTTCTGTACATTTTCCTGAGATATTCCATGGGAAATTAAGTCCGAGAATTTTGCTTAAATTCATCAAAAAAGTTAGCTTATAACAGTGAACCTTTTTTGTGGGATACACATAAGGCAATGCTAGGTCTTGTGGCATATGTTGGTTAAACTATCCCCAATTCAATGGAATTGCAACCCTCTGCATGCACAGTGCATTCTTCCATCACATGTGCAGTGCACTCTTCCATCACATGTACAGCTGATTCTCAAGATCTTGCACACTAATGAGATGCTATTGAGCCCACACTACTACACTGCCTGAGCCAAGAACTACATGCTTTCTGGTGAGTTTTGATGACAATACTGGGTGGGGTGAATATATTTTATATGACAGACATCATTTTTTGTTAACTAGTAAATAGTAGCCTACAGAAAAGTGTGTAACTTCTTTGGGGTAGGGGGTAGTATTTTCACGTCTGGATGAAAAGGGTGACCAGAGTAAACTGCCTGCTACTCAGGCCCATATGCTATGATATGCATATTATTAGTTGATTTGGATAAAAAAATACTCTGAAGTTTCTAAAACAGTTTGAATGATGTCTGTGAGTATTATAGAACTCATATGGCAGGCAAAAACCTGTGAAGAAATTCCAACCAGCAAGTGGTTTGGTTTGTTTTTTTCCTAATAATTGCTCCCACAGTTGATTTCTTCAAACCAAGCTGCTTACCTATTGCAGTCTTCCCAGCCTGGTGCAGGTCTACAATTTCGTTTCTGGTGTCCTTTGACAGCTCTTTGGTCTTGGCCATAGTGGAGTTTGGAGTGTGACTGTTTGAGGTTGTGGACAGGTGTCTTTTATACTGATAACAAGTTCAAACAGGTGCCATTAATACAGGTATATAGGTGCCATTAATACAGATCTGTGAGAGCCAGAAATCTTGTTTGTTTGTAGGTGACCAAATACTTATTTTCCACCATAATTTGCAAATAAATTCATAAATCCTACAATGTGATTTTCTGGTTTTTATTTCCTAATTTTGTCTGTCATAGTTGAAGTGTACCTATGATGAAAGTCACAGGCCTCTCTCATCTTTTTAATTGGGAGAACTTACACAATTGGTGGCTGACTAAATACTTTTTTGCCCCCCTGTATATCCAATGCAAAAAACATCTACATTTAAATGGTTTTCATAGTAATTTATTTCCGTTAATTCCCACAGAGTTTCCACCTCTAAATATTCCTGTGAGTGTGTGTGTGTGTGTGTATGTCTAACTGAATGCACTGCTTTTTAATTTGAAAAATCTCTCTTTGTGGGCAAATATGAGCAATTTTATTTTTAATCTAATGTCATTAACTCAAATTTATTTTAATCGTTTGACAACCCTAATATATTTATATTCAAATCCCTGAATGGTGGATAGGATCGTCTAGATCATGTATTCCCAAACCCCCAGGGGTACGCACAATGCCGTCGGGGGTACGCCAAATAAAAATGTGATTCACATTTTCAACAAAAGAAATTCTCACCTGAGTAGCCTTGTTTCACTGCCAAATATTAAATGAAATACAAATACAGGTAGCCTAGTCAAATAATTAACATCCAATCACATTAACCGTTACTCTCTTGTGGGAATTCCACTAACTGTCTGTATGTATCCAAACATAGCTTCTGCTGATTCCGTTTGCTTGAAAATTGATAAATGGTTAAAAAAAGCAAGGCCCTCGTCCATAGAGAGACTTGCCAGCTCTACTGGTAGTACTGCTACTACCAGCAGTACTACACCTGCACCTGTCGACGACACAAGTTGTTCTGCTTCCACGATCACATCCAATGCTAGCATCAGTAATTCAACATTTGTTGTTAGCCCAGCTAGCATGGACACTGACAGTTGTGAGTCTGATGGGCCTGGCACAGCTCCTGGTATATGTCTGTTACGTTTATGGGGTGTCAATTAAGGAAGACATCCTCTTCTGCAAACCACTGGAAACCAGGACAACAGGAGATTATATTTTTAAGGTACTGGACAGCTTTTTGACATCAAATGGACTTTGGTGGTCAAGATGTACTGAAGGCGCAAAAGCCATGACAGGGAGACAGTGTGGAGTGGTAACACGCATGCAGGCATATCCCTTTCATGCCCTGCCTACTGTCCACTTACCAATATCTGAACAAGAGAGCCTCTCTCTGAATTTAATCAGAAGCCACTGCCAGATTTCTGGATTGGGCTGCGCTCAGAGTATCCTGCCTTGGCAAATCACGCTGTTAAGACACTGATGCGCTTTGCAACCACGTACCTATGTGAGAGTGGATTCTCGGCCCTCACTAGCATGAAAACTAAATCCAGGCACAGACTGTGTGTGGAAAATGATTTAAGACTGAGACTCTCCAGTACAACCCAACATTGCAGAGTTAAGTGCATCTTTTCGAGCACACCCTTGTCATTAACCTGTGGTGAGTTATTCACAAATTTCAATGAACAAATAAGGTTTTATATGTAAGATGGTTAAATAAAGAGCAAAATTATTGATTATTATAATATTATTATTTGTACCCTGGTCCTATAAGAGCTCTTTGTCACTTCCCACGAGCCGGGCTGTGACAAAAACTCACATACACTCATTCTTATGTTTAATAAATGTATCGGCTTACAATGATGGCAAGAAAGAACATTTGACAGTGCACTGAGGTGGTACGCATTCGGAGGTTGAATGTTTGAAGGGGTACGGGACTATAGAAAGTTTGGGAACCACTGGTCTAGACTGTAGAGCGTACCACGCTTACCTCTTTAAAGTAGAAGGATACATGCATAAATAAAAGATGACTGGTCATTGGTCAGAATAATCAGATCAGATTGTGATGTCATGCTGTGGGGCAAAAACTCCAACCCACCTGAACAGGCTGAAACTCCAGGTGTAAAAAAAAATACAATAAAACTCTTACACTAAAAGGGCATAATAATTTTCACAATTTCACAGTGTTATTTCAATCTCATAGTGTGGAAATATGTATTTAAAAAAAATGGAAAATCGAGTTTATGACTGTCACGACTTCCGCTGAAGTCGGCCCATCTCCTTGTTCGGGTGGTGTTCGGCGGTCGACGTCACCGGCTTTCTAGTCACTACCGATCCATTTTTCTGTTTAGTTTTGTTTTGTCTGATTACACACACACCTGTTTTACATTCCCTATTTAACCACCTGACATACATTTCTGTTCTGTCCGTGATTGTTCATGTCGTTAGTGGTTGTGTTTGTGTTAGAGTTGTGTTGTATGTTCCTATTTGGAATTTTGCTTTATTCTTTGAGTAAACTCAGTTGGATTCCTCTATACCTGTGTCCTGCGCCTGACTCCGCTTTCCCTCTGCACCCAATTGCTGACAGTCCCTTTAACTAATGCACTGACATACATTTGGCCAATGCATCTTCACAACCAGATAAATATCTGAATTCATCTCTGTTTTAAACTAAATTACACAAGTGATATAGGGCTGGTTTCGCTCATTGGTTCTATTGGACAGGAAGTAAGAGATGGACAAGAAATAATGTAGAACTATTTATAATATATATTATAGCTATCAGAGAGGTACAGTATGTTCAGTATCTTTGTAACTATCATAATAATTCAGCATTTAGCTAGTTTAACTGACATATCACATCAAATATGACCATGTGTAATTGTCATGCTGGACATTCTGGTTGGCATGTGCAATCATAGTCAGAGAGCACCACGGTTTTAGCACAGTTTGTAAACCCAGAGGCTCAACATTGCAAGGCTTCTGGGAATGCTTACGAAATAGACCAAGCAGACCAGGCATGGGACTGGGTTTTAGAAGTCAATGAGAGACGTGAAAAAGTATTTGATAGTTGTTCATTTTAGCTAAATCTAAAGGCACAATCTAGATTTGAGCCAATGTAATAAGTATACTGAAACTAAATATACATGCAACATGCAACAATTTCAATGATTTTACTGAGTTACAGTTCATATAAGGAAATCAGTCAATTGAAATATATTCATTATGCCCTAATCTATGGATTTCACATGACTGGGCAGGGGTGTATCCATGGGTGGGCCTGGGACGGCATAGGCCCACCCACTGGGGAGCCAGATCCAGCCAATCAGAATGAGTTGTTCCCCACAAAGGGGCTTTATTTCAGACAGCAATTCTCCTCAGGTTCATCATCTGTTCGGCTGGCTGGTCTCAGATGATCTTGTAGGTAAAGAAGCCGGATGTGGAGGTCCTGGGCTGGCGTGGTTTCAGATGGTCTGCAGTTGTGAGGCCAGTTGGACATACTGCCAAATTCTCTAAAACAACATTTAAGGTGGCTTATGGTAGAGAAATGAACATTCAATTCTCTGGCAACAACTCTGGTGGCCATTCCTGCAGTCAGCATGCCAGTTGTGCGCTCCCTCAAAATCTGTGGCATTGTGTTGTGTGGCAAAACTGCACATTTAAGAGTGGCCTTTTAATATCTCCAGCACAAGGTGCACCTGTATAATGATCACAATGTTTAGTCGGCTTATTGAGATGCCACACCTGTCAGGTGGATGGATTATCTTGGAAAAGGAGAAATGCTCACTAACAGGGATATAAACACAGTTGTGCACACAATTTGAGAGAAATATGTTTTTTGTGAGTATTGACAATTTCTAGGATTTTTATTTCTGCTCATGAAACATGGGACCAACACTTAACGTGTTGCGTGTATATTTTTGTTCAGTATAGTTGGACATGTTATTGCACCAACCTTGTGAAAGTGACAAAATTACACATTTTCATTTGAGTCAAAAACAACTTTAAATTGAAGGAGTGCCGTTGATTTGATGGCCTGCACATGCACAGTTCGGGGTGAGACGACCTTGAGACCCGACGACATGTTTCTGCGCATGAGCTTAGCTAGCCAATGCCACCATGATATTGCCTACAAGTGTGATCAAGGATTTCTTTTGGAGAAGCAGTTTCTGCCTATCTTCATACTGTACTGTCTTTAGTTTTAGCATATTCTATCGTTAGCATGTGAATGGTAGACTAAATGTGGATATCTCTGGTGTTTTTAGGTTTCAAATTCCAGACAACACACAATACAAATCTTCCAATCAAAATAAGAGCAATCACTTGTGCACAAACTAAATGCGTGTTAAACTTTGGCTATTTAAAACACCAATTGTGTATGTGAAGTACAGCAGTCCTAATGCTGATTTATTCTTCAGTGTTTTGTCTCCTTCTTTTTTGGAATTTGGTTGGTGGAGCACATCCAACTTGTAGGTGCATACACCGCCACCTACTGTACTGGAGTGTGAGGCCAGTCACAGCCTAACTACATGAAATTCTCTTCATTAGTAATGTTACTCTAAGAAAGTTAAATATAGCCCAGACACCACCACCTACACTAACTAAAAACACACTACCCCATTCCACTACTTTGATCCTATCTGATTCTGCACCATGCCAACGGCCTGGGAGGACAGGACACCACCCCTCAACACACCCTGTAACTCTTTTGAAGTCAAATCTCGTATACCCAAATACATCTCTGCAGCTGCCACCACAACATTTACTGTGATTTACGTTCCATTTCTGCAGTACAGTTGATAACCATTGCTATGAACGCTAAGAAGCCAACCTTACTGAAGCATAAATCACTCGCTGGCCTATCCTTCTGTGCTGGCACAAATCTACTACTCACCCTGGAATCCGTTCATTATTTTGTGTTTTGTCATATTGGATTGTGTGATTTGTAGTTCTAAGTGTTTCATAGCTTGATTTATCAGTCTCCAATGCACACAAAAAATGCAGAGGCAGACATAGGTGTAATATACTGTAAATAAATACACTGAGTAATCAGTGCCATCAACATTGCAACATACATTTGATATATATTTTGTTTTACAATTCTACACAGAGCAACATAACAGTAAACAATTCCACATTCGATTATCATAACATGACATTGGTGGTGAGGCACATTAAAATATATTAGCTCAGGAAATATTTAAAGCTTAAAGAGGTTCAGTTAAACTTCATACATTCTGTGATTGTTTTATAATATATCAAATTGTTACTGCTTTAGAATTTCAATAGAAAGTGACTAAGGTTACACAGAGGCTGATACATTCATGTAAAAGCAGGCTTAAAGAAAGAGCAGCAGAGCTGTTCAAGAACAGTTAGATGTTATTGCAGTCTGCACAGCAAGGGAAAAAAAGCCTGGTTTGATCACTGTATGCCTCCGAAATGACATCCTATTTCCTAAGAGCCCTGGTCAAATTCAGTGCACTTAATATGGAATAGGGTGCCACTTGGGACGCAACCCACGATGAGCAGATCATTCACTTATAGGGCCTTCTATTCCACCCCCTCGTCAACTCCCTCTCTCTCTTTGGGGTGCTGACCCAGAGATAGGCTTCTGTCTCAGCCTCTTGGACCAAGGAGAGCTGAATGTCTGTAGAGTCTGATGATGCCCGATGATGACACTTGTCCTCTACTGCACTCTACTGGACAAGGTTGGAACTGCAGCTGCCTGTGTATGCATGGTTGGACTTGTTTCAATGTTTATTCACCACGTGCCCAGGGCACAACAGGTATAGTGTGTCAGTATAGTGAAATTCTTTCATTGAGAGCTCTTTCCAACAATGTAGTGATAATAACAAATCTACAAATTGTAAACAATGGACATCAGCATAATGGAGTAATACATCTCATCAATAATCATTTTAGCAGCAGAGTAGGTTGACTGAGTGGGTAGAGACCTATGGATGGGCATAGAGTCAGCGTGGATAGTCTGTGGGAGAGGGAGAGCAGTAGTTGTTAGCCATTTAACAGTCATATGGCCAGGGGATAGAAGCTGTTTAGAAGTATATTTGTCTGAGCCTTGATGCACCGGTAGCGCCTGCCGGACAGGAGCATGTTGAACAGTCCAAGTCTGGGGTGGCTGGAGTCTTTGGCAATTTTTCGGGCCTTTCTCAGACATGTATGCACGTCTTGGATGGCTGGGAGCTCACCCCCAGTGATGAGCTGAGCCGTCTGCACCACCGTCTGTAGGGCCTTCCGGTCATGGGCCTTGCAGTTACTATACCAGATGGTGATACAACCTGTCAGGATGCTTTAAATAGTACAGCTGTAAAAGTGCCTGAGTATCTGAGGGGCCATGCAACATCGTTTCAGCCTGTTGAGGGAGAATAGGCATTGCTGTGCCTTCTTCACGACTGTTCTGGTGTGAGAAGACCATGTTAAGTCTTCAGTGATGTGGACACCGAGGAACTTGAAGCTCTTGATCCCCCGTTTCTGTAGTCACGATCAGCTTCTTGTTCTTGCTGACATGAAGGGAGAGGTTGTTGTCCTGGTACCACACTGCTACTTCTCTGACTTCCTCCCTGTAGGCTGTCTCATCGCCGTTGGTGATCAGGCCTACCAACCTTGATGTTGGAGTCATGCGTGGCCACACAGTCGTGGATCATTAGGAAGTACACGAGGGGTCTAAGCACACACCCCTGGGCAACCCCTGTGTTGAGTGTCAGCGTGGCGAGGCTGTTGTCAAGACTACCTGGACTGACGACTCCTGGCTGTCCCCATTTCTCCTTGTCGTGCTGCTGATCCAGTTTCTACTGTTCTGCCTGTGTTGACCTAAACCTGCTGTTTTGACCCTCTCTCTCCCTCTCGCTCTTTCCCCGTCTCTCTCCCCCCCTCTCCCTCCTGCACCTGCTTTCTTGACCTCTGAATGGTCGGCTATGAAAAGACAACTGACATTTACTCCTGATTATTATTTAACCCTGCTGTTCATCTATGAATGTTGGAACATCTTGAAGAACGATCGAGCCTCACAGTTTTCCATAGTTTTTGTATTGTATTTCTGAGTCAAATGCGTGGTAAGAAAACAATTAGCAATGATCATCGAAATTGTTACAAGGTTGTAAAAACATACTCGCCAATTTAAAAAAGTATATATAATCCATCAGATGTTGACTGAAATATAGCACATGTATTTTTAGTTCAGAGATTTTGGTTGGGAATTATACAATGAATTAATACATTTTTCTTAGAATGCACTTATATACATTTTCTCATTGTAGCAGGTATTTAAAATAAATATTTTGTGTTAAAATAAAGAAAATTATACATGCCTCATTTGCATAAACGCACAGGGTGTATTTTCATATATGAATGAATGAACATAAAAGTGTGAGACAGGGTTACAACCGCCAAACACTTGCTCTGTCTACCCTACCTGTGCATTGTCTAGACTGCCTCATTAATTACGGTTGTGGTCACGTTGTCTTGCATAAACAAGTGTGTCAATAGCAGGATACCATCAGATTAAACATCAACATGTTTGGCTCGAGGTTACACCTATCTAAACATACTTTACATTGTTTGCAACACCAGACATAATATCACTAGATTCTAACACTAGTGTTCATTTTCGGGAATTGCAAACATTTCAGGTCACACACACACACACACTTAATTCAGCAAATCATCAAGACCTAGATTAGCTGAATCAGATGTTTCAGTGCTGCACTGGATTAAAACCCTGCACACCCTGTATCTCTCCAGGATCAGGGATTTGTAACCAAACAAAGGAGGGTCCCCTACCTTTCGTCTGAGCTGGAGCACCCGTTCTCTACTGGCAGCAGCACTCCTGGTACACGGGCAGGCCTTGATTACATTGGGGCCCTGACATGCCCCCAACACAGTCAGCTTTAGGGTACAGATAGAGAATTTCAACACATCTCTATGGCTAGGGCACAGACAGTATAAAGCCAGCTAGGACACAGACAGAGAATTAGAACATAACTATAATAACATAATAGATTATATAGTTGTGATGGAGATGTTCTTGTGAAATGACTGCCCAAAGGAGTAAACCACACTATCACTCATAAGTAATTTGGCAGTACGCCCAGAACTTTGCTCAGGGAACTAGAAGGAGTGATACAATATCTCAGTTTCAAGGTAAGAAGCCTTTATGTGGTGTTAGTCAACCACATACAGGAACCAACCATACTTATACAGTTGCAAGAAAAAGTTTGAATCCTTTAGAATTACCTGGATTTCTGCAAACAAATGTGATATGTGGTATGATCTTCCTCTAAGTCACCACAATAGACAAACACAGTGTGCAAATAACACACAAATTATTGTATTTTTCTTGTCTAAATTGAATACATAATTTAAACATTCAAAATGTAGGTTGGAAAAAGTATGTGAACCCCTAGGCTAACGACTTCTCCAAAAGCTAATTGGAGTCAGGAGTGTTACCAGTTGATGTTATTCTTCAATAACACAAATCCCAAAGGAAATAAGCGGGAGAAAAATAGATTTATTTGAAAAGGACAAATCATAGATGATATGCTGGGAGGTAGATGTAGAGTCTCCCCTGTCCTCAGCTTTTCTCCACAGAACAAAGGAACAGGATGTCATCATTTTTACCCCCCCCACCCTGGCCTGGGATTGACCAATCAGAAGTCCTTGCAGTAAAGCTGGGCCATTGGTCAAATAACAAGTATCATGCTACAGACTGACATTCCACAGATTCCACAGACTGACATTCCACAGATTCTAAACAGCTGTTGAACTGAAAACCATCTCATATTTACATTGACAATTCCCTATTGACTATTCGAACTCTATTTAGTTTTTAGTACTCTCGCCCTCTTATCCTCTGCGTTGTGTATTTACAGTTGAAGTCGGACATTTACATACACCTTAGCCAAATACATCTAAACTCAGTTTTTCACAATTCCTGACATTTAATCCTAGTAAAAAATATTGGGTCAGTTAGGATCACCACTTTATTTTAAAAATGTGAAATGTCAGAATAATAATACAGAGAATTATTTATTAAGCTTTTATTTACTTCATCACATTCCCAGTGAATTAGAAGTTTACATACACGCAATTAGTATTTGGTAGCATTGCCTTTAAATTGTTTAACTTGGGTCAAACGTTTCTGTAGGCTTCCACAAGCTTCACACAATAAGTTGCGTGAATTTTGGCCCATTCCTCCTGACAGAGCTGGTGTAACTGAGTCAGGTTTGTATGCCTCCTTGCTTGCACACACTTTTTCAGTTCTGCCCACAAATGTTCTATAGGATTGAGGTCAGGGCTTCGTGATGGCCACTCCAATACCTTGACTTTGTTGTCCTTAAGCCATTTTGCCACAGCTTGGCTAATTTCTTTTGATTTTCCCGTGATGTCAGGCAAAGAGGCACTGAGTTTGACAGTAGGCCTTGAAAAGCATCCACAGGTACACCTCCAATTGACTCAAATTATGTCAATTAGCCTATTAGAAGCCTCTAAAGCCATGACATCATTTTCTGGAATTTTCCAAGCTGTTTAAAGGCACAGTCAACACAGTCAAGTATATGTACACTTCTGACCAAATGAATTTGTGATATAGTGAATTATAAGTGAAATAATCTGTCTGTAAACAATTGCTGGAAAAATGTCTTGTGTCATGCACAAAGTAGATGTCCTAACCGACTTGCCAAAACTATAGTTTGTTAACAAGAAATTTGTGGAGTGGTTGAAAAACGAGTTTTAATGACTCCAACCTAAGTGTATGTAAACTTCTGACTTCAACTGTACCTCTTCCTGACCATGGCCAGAGTGTTTAGATTTACTCACTCACCGCTCTTAATATATTCCAATTGAACAATCTTCTAAGGCCGTGTTACCCACTTCCCTGGAAAGTAGTTATGGTATTTGTGCCTTTTAATTGGTAACGGAACCTGATACCTAGTATTAGAACCAATACTATAACGTCTGCCAATTTACTACTGGAGAATATGTGTTCCTTTATTCGATCACACAGCGCAGTCCATCATCTGTCCATAATGTAAATCTCTCGTCAACACACACACTCAGGGAACAAAAACAAACACACAAAACAAACTGTGTTTGGTTAGGAACATCTTCCTTTCTTATAATTTGAAAAGAGTAATATCTTCTCCATCAAAATAATTTTTAGTTACTCTATGCAATTTTCAATGTTGTAACCACATGGGAGTTCCTCCTAAGCACATTTCCGTGTAGGGTTTAAATGTATAGCTGGTTTCCCAATCATAACCAACTGTATTACCAGTACACTGATTAATACATTTTATCTTGCAATGTTTATTAATTAATTAATTTTTTCCTGATTTTTAAAAAACTTTTTGTTTTATTTATTTTTTATTTTTGCAGGAATATTTTTTTAATCTCAGGATTGTGCCCTGGAATCACATAACTCGTAACCGTGTCATATCATCCCATGGCTGCTTCTCCGCTTCACCTGAGAAACACAACCACTGTCTCTAACCAGGATACTTCTGCTTCAACAAAAAGATCCCAATCGGAGATGTCCCCTGCTCCTACAGGGCCACCCTGCTTCAACAGTATGGTTGCCCTAGAATTACTCCTACAAATTCCTCTTTTTAGAAATAACCCCTAGTTAGTAATAAAGTTTCTAACTAGGGGTGTCTTTGCTACAACAAAGACATAATGTGCTCAACCTGTTCTTAGAACAGGGTTTTCTATAATGTTTAAAAGAAAATCAGTCTCACACTGAATTTATCTTATCTGTCCGGAATGACATACTGTATCCACTCACTGACACTCTCAGCAGGTCCGAGGCGTGTCCCTCTCTGCTCCGTTTTAGTCCGTGTGTGGTAAACTGACTCATGTTTAACGGAGCCACTGCGAGCAGTTTACCCTCAGGTTCCCGGGAACAATCAGGAAGAGGAGTTGGCATCCCACCGTTGTCACCAATTTGTCATGGAATATCTAATCAAAGGGAAGAGAGACTGCAGATTCTTTCAAACAACACTTTATTATAAGATTTGCAAAAATGGAGAATCAACTATCAACTCAACAGTGCGTAGTTGAAAAGCTCAACGAACAGTGCCGGTTCAAAACTTTTATAGAGAAGCACATCCTTTTTGAATACGTGACAGTCAGCAGATAGTGTGTAAAAGGTGTTTAGTTGTGTGTGCAGACTCAAGATCGCACAAGGTTGATAGCACGAGGGCTCAACCGTCTAACTGCATTCACAACAGCAAAACACTATAAATGTGATCCTTTCTGCAAGTTTCCGTACGTGACTTTCTGTAGCCAGTAAACCCACGGGATGTCACATGCTGCGGCCTCACCCAAGCGGACCTTAGCTATACGCCCAGTCTTATGACTAAGTCCCAAAGACAAGATTGTATCAGGTTAGACGGTAAAACACAGGATATCATGATTAATTGTCATTTTCCACGATAGTCCCCAAATCCAGAGCAAATTCAAGAAAGCGTACAGTATTATATAGAGCCATTATTGCATGGAATACAATATGTATATATAGGCTAAGTGTGCATTTTTAAAAATGAATGTAGTTCTGTTCTTGTTTATTAATGTTCTGTATTATGTAATGTTTTGTATGGACCCCAGAAAGAGTAGCTGCTGGTTTTGCAGCAGCTAATGGGGATCCTTATAAAATACCAACAAAAACAGGCAAAACTTTACACTTTTTAGACGTTTGTCGGTATTGAAAATTGGTTACCATTGACATAATTCTACGGTTGAAATGTCACACCTCAAAACAGTTAACACCAATGACATGTGCCAGGTCTATGCAGGTAAATGAGAACTTACTCAAAGCCTTGCTATACATGGAATGTCCAGTCAAATAAGACAGAGGCGTGAAATTATTAGGTTATGTTACCGATATTCCAGAGGAGCTTTCAAATGGGATATAAAAACACATAACTACCCCTGGACAAATTAACTCAATGACATATTTAAACTGGTAATCAGTGAGTCGTCCATGACCCCAGGCTTCCCCTGCTTCTTGTGTTGTTTATATACAGTGCCTTGCAAAAGTATTCACCCCCCTCAGCGTTTTTCCTATTTTTGTTGCATTACAACCAGTAGTTTAAATGGATTTTTATTTGGATTTCATGTAATGGACACACACAAAATAGTCCA
Source organism: Oncorhynchus tshawytscha (assembly GCF_018296145.1). Lineage (NCBI taxonomy): Eukaryota > Metazoa > Chordata > Actinopteri > Salmoniformes > Salmonidae > Oncorhynchus > Oncorhynchus tshawytscha. The sequence goes on from NC_056432.1 coordinate 48,485,889, forward strand.
AATCGCTGAAGTGAAATAAAAAAAAGGACTTGTTACAAAACATTCTAAAAAGTAAAAAACGAAAAAGTGGTGCGTGCGTATGTATTCACCACCTTTGCTACGAAGCCCTAAATAAGATCTGGTGCAACCAATTACCTTCATAAGTCACATAATTAATTAAATGAAGTCCACCTGTGTGCAATCTAAGTGTTACATGATCTGTCACTTGATCACAGTATATATACACACCTGTTCTAAAAGGCCCCAGAGTCTGCAACACCATTAAGTGAGGGGCACCACCAAGCAAGCAGCACTATGAACACCAAGGAGCTCTCCAAACAGGTCAGGGACAAAGTTGTGGAGAAGTACAGATCAGGGTTGGGTTATAAAAAAATATACTAAACTTTCAACATCCCATGGAGCACCATTAAATCTATTATTTCAAAATGGAAATATGGCACCACAACTAACCTGCCAAGAGAGGGCCGCCCACCAAAACTCACGGACCGGGCAAGGAGGGCGTTAAATAAGAGAGGCAACGAAAAGACCAAAGATAACCCTGAAGGAGCTGCATATGGAAGAAGGTACTCTGATCAGATAAGACTAAAATGTGTCTTTTTGGCCATCAAGGAAAACTCTGTCTGGAGCAAACACAACATTTCTCATCAATCTGAGAACACCATCCCCACAGTGAAGCATGGTGGTGGCAGCATCATGCTGTGGGGATGTTTTTCATAGGCAGGGACTGGGAAACTGGTCAGAATTGAAGGAATGATGGATGGCGCTAAATAGAGTGAAATTCTTGAGGAGGAACCTGTTTCAGTCCTCCAGAGTTTTGAGACTGGGACAGAGGTTCACCTTCCAGCAGGACAATGACCCTAAGCATACTGCTAAAAAAAACACTCAAGTGGTTTAAGGGGAACCATTTAAATGTCTTGGAATGGCCTAGTCAAAGCCCAGACCTCAATCCAATTGAGTATCTGTGGTATGACTTAAAGATTGCTGTACAACACTGGAAACCATCCAACCTGAAGAAGCTGGAGCAGTTTTGCCTTGAAGAATGGGAAAAAATCCCAGTGACTAGATGTGCCAAGCTTATAGAGACATACCCCAAGAGACTTGCAGCTGTAATTGCTGCAAAAGGTAGTTATGCACACTCAAGTTTTTTTTCTTCTTATTTCTCGTTTGTTTCACAATAAAAAAATATTTTGCATCTCAAAGTGGTAGGATTGTTGAGTAAATCAAATGATAACCCCCCCAAAAAAAAAATCCATTTTAATTCCAGGTTGAAAGGCAACAAAATAGGAAAAATGCCAATGGGGTGAATACTTTCGCAAGCCACTGTATTGTTGTACTATAGAAGAACAGGACTTTGTACTATAGAAGTACGGTGAGTACCAACATTTTTTGTATTGCTGGTAAGTATGCTAGATTATTGTACAACCTGTAGGTTTTACCTAAATGTTAGACAGTAAGGCCCAGATACAGACTCGGCTAAACCTCGACCTGGACAAAAAAAAATATATGTCAATGGAGATTCAGGACTAGGCTTAATCTGTTTCTTGATTAATTCACTGAAAGGATTTATTATTTTTTATTTCACCTTTATTTAACCAGGTAGGCCAGTTGAGAAAAAGTTCAAATTTACAACTGTGACCTGGCCAAGATAAAGCAGAGCAGTGCGACAAAAACAACAGTTACACATGGGATAAACAAACGTACAGTCAATAACACAATAGAAAAAGCAATATACAGTGTGTGCAAATGTAGTAAGATTAGGGAGTTAAGGCAATAAATTGTCCATAGAGGCAAAAAATTACAATTTAGCATTAACACTGGAGTGATAGATGTGCAGAAGATGATGTGCAATTAGAGATACTGGGGTGCAAAAGAGCAAAAAATAACAATATGGGGATAGGTAGTTGGGTTGGCTTTTTACAGATGGGCTGTGTACAGGTTCAGTGATTGGTAAGCTGCTCTGACAGCTGATGCTTAAAAATTATTGAGGGAGATATGTCTCCAGCTTCAGTGAATTTTGCAATTCGTTCCAGTCATTGGCAACAGAGAACTTGAAGGAGCGGCAGCCAAACGAGGAGTTGGCTTTGGGGATGACCAGTGAAATATACCTGCTGGAGCGCATGCTATGGGTGGGTGTTGCTATGGTGACGAGAGAGCTGAGATAAGGCAGGACTTTACCTAGCAAAGACTTATAGATGACCTGGAGCCAGTGGGTTTGGCAACGAATTTGAAGCGAGGGCCAGCCAACGTGAGCATACAGGTCTCAGTGGTGGGTAGTATATGGGGCTTTGGTGACAAAAACGGATGGCACTGTGATAGACTGCATCCAATTTGCTGAGTAGAGTGCTGGAGGCTATTTTGTAAATGACATCGCCAAAGTCAATGATTGATAGGATAGTCAGTTTTACAAGGGTATGTTTAGCAGCATGAGTGAAGGAGAGTTTGTTGCGAAATAGGAAGCCGATTCTAGATTTAATTTTGGATTGGAGATGCTTAATGTGAGTCTGGAAGGAGAGTTTAGAGTCTAACCAGACACCTAGGTATTTGTAGTTGTCCAAATATTCTAAGTCAGAACCGTCCAGAGTAGTGTTGCTAGTCAGGTGCGGGCAGCAATCGGTTGAAGAGCATGCATTTAGTTTTACTAGCATTTAAGAGCAGTTGAAGGCCATGGAAGGAGTGTTGTATGTCATTGAAGCTCATCTGGAGGTTTGTTAAAAATTAACACAGTGTCCAAAGAAGGGCCAGAAGGATACAGAATGGTGATGTCTCGGTAGAGGTTGATCAGAGAATCACCAGCAGCAATTGCAACATCATTGATGTATACAGAGAAGAGAGTCGGCCCGAGAATTGAACCCTGTGGCACCCCCATAGAGACTGCCAGAGGTCCAGACAACAGGACCTCTGATTTGACACACTGAAGGTTCCTCTTTGTATCATCCCTTGGTATTCAACCTAATCCATGATGTTACAACACAATGTTCTGTCTGAGCTGCGTGGTCCTCTGTGGATCAACACTGACATCCTACCAGGTCACGGAGGCAAGGCCACACCCCTTGACCCCAATGACTTCCTGGCGGCCGCGGTGACCTCTGTGCTGCAGATACAGACAACCCATGTAAGTTAGCCTGAACACAGTTGCAGGTTCAACCCTTAACCCAAGTTGTGGTGCAACGAATCAAAGGATTGTTTATTCCGTGTGTTTGCATTTATGCCTATTGAAACAAACCTAAAATGAATACATTGACTGTCATCTGCAAAACAGCCAGTGATTATCGTGTAGGTTAGACTACCATGCTAGTGTGCCTGTCCCTTACCATCTCACTTTTTTTCTGTAAGCAAGCACCATGGTCTTGTAGTTGATGCGAGCTTTGACTGGAAGCCAATGGAGTTTACAGAGGAGTAGGGTAACATTGGAGAACAAGGGAAGGTTGTACACCAGATGGGCTGCAACGTTGTGGATAAGTTGGAAGGGTTTTGAAGGCACAAGTGGGGAGCCCAGCCAACCTCTGTTGCAGTAGTCCAGATGGGATATGATAAATTGGATTAGTACCTGCACCACTTCATGTGTGATGAAAGGTCGTACTCTCTGGATATTGTCTATGCAACACTCGGTTGGCTGGGCTCCCCACTTGTGCCTTCAAATCCCTTCCAACTTATCCACAACGGCAGGGTGTTGTCCAGGGTCATGCCAAGGTTCTTAGCACTCTGGGAGGTGGAAACCAAGGAGGCCTTCCCCGGGAGAAAGAGCACTCCATCTTGTCGAGGTTGAGCTTGAGGTGGTGGGCTGACATCCAAGCTGAGATATTGTCCAGGTTTCAAACAATGAAGGGACAGGAAAATAAGGCCATGCTACAGTAATTAGAGGCCTAACCGTATTCTGGTATATGGAAAGGCTTTCCCAAAAACCTTCTCAGTTAACTATGTTATGGAGCTACAAAGTAGCCATAACCTGGCAGAATGATATCATGATTATTTGCATCAATCCAATGGCCATTTGTTTTGCAAACTCCATCTCATGTGCTACAGACCAAGCAACAGTGCTAGGTGCCTGCACACTTGAATTAAGGTTAACTACGACACAAATTGTGTTGTTTTTCTATTAAGAAAGTGTGACTTTGAAAGCAAAAAAACTTAACAAAATAATGTGAATTCTATCTGTTTCAATAGTAGGCCTACTTGCACACTACAGCTTGGGTTGGACTGACTGAAAGACGAATATGGGATTGATCATTTTTAAGGGTTCAGGATGTATTCTACTGTTTCTCAGATTATTTTTACACAGGGCACCTTTCCTTTGCCGGTCGGGCTGTTTGGGACATTTTGGGCAAAATTAGAGTATACCCACTTTTCCAGGCACCACTACACCACTGATGGAGCCCAGTGACTTGGTGTATAGAGAAAAGAGGAGAGGGCCGTAAAGCAGTTTATTAGCAGTGAAGGAGCACAACAGAACAAGTGAAAGGCAATACAACAACTACCTCGTCAAATGGTGTACAAAACAGCCGTGTTGAATAAATACTCAGCAAATATAATGCTCTGACATTCTTACTAATCACTTTGTGTTCAAGAATCCTGATGGTCTTACATACATTTTTTTGGTGTTTGTTTTTCTCACTGACACATATGAATATTTTCCTTAGTGACTTAGATCTTCCACAGTCAGAGGAGTTAGCCTGAGTTCCGGATGTATTTTTGTGCTGTGTTGCCAATCCATTGCTTTCAGTCGGTCATTGATTTAGTCAGAGAATGACTCAGTCCCCCTTCCCTTTGAAGAGTAAATTATTTTGTCCTTATAGGATTCAAGGCCTCAGATTCCTTCATTCCATGTGTTAAAAGCATCTCTGTCTGTTGTTAGATGTCCTGAGGAGGAGTACCAGGAGATTTCTGCTCTCAGATTTCAAACGGATATAAATGTATCAATTGATCAAAGAAGAGCTGTTGCGTTACCAATGTTTCTGATGCGCCGATCGCAATTCCTCTATTCCTTCCTGGGCTTGATGGAATTGCAAGTCTGGTTGTCAAAGGAAGTGTAATTAAGCACATTGAAAAAGCTGGGATGAGCAATAATAAACTTCTGGTAAGAAGGCACAAGTTCTTTGTTAACAATGTTATGGTCACACAGCAGCAACAGAGCTTGATATAGGAAGCGGAGCACACAGTAGTCAGACACACAAAGAAAATGTAGCGTTCTAGTCTGGTCCCAAAACTGTTTGTGCAGTTTTGCCAAGGCGTGACAATGACTATAGGCCTGGGGTTAGCAAGACGGCACGAACAAACCTGGGACCGGGCTAGCATCGTTCGTCTTAGTGGATGAAGAGCTCCTCGAAGTTGACAAGCTGTTTAATCTGCTCAGTCTGCATGGAGTGTCTTCTCAGCAATGTCTTAAACTTCAGATCCCTGTGGAAGGAAGGTGCACAGGGGACGAGAGGCTTTGACCCCGGCCCTGCTACAACACCCCCATTCAGATTCAGTGCTTTGGTGCTTCCACTCAGGCTGGGGCAGGTTGAGATGGAGCTGACCCCGATGTCGGGTATGGGTGCGTGGGGGTTAAGAGGAGGCAGGTATCCCGGCCGGGTGTGGGAGATATGATCCAGGAGCAGGGCCCCCGAGCCTCTTCTCTCCAGGTTTGCGGGTCCCCTTCTCTGGGCAGTGCTCTCCAGGGACTCCCTGGAGCCTGACAGGGTGGATGACCGGCTGGTGACCAGCTTACGCTTCTCAGTTCCCCCTACACCACCCCCTATGCCTCTGTGGGATTCATTACACTCTGGGTGGCTGCTGTGGCCGAACTGGGGCAACTGGGAGTCAGAGCTATAGTGGTCCATGCCGATGTTGCGGCGGCGGACTACATTCTTTAGGCTGGACACAGCCAGGTTAGGGAGGCAGCAGTCTAGGGAGGTTTTGTCCACTGGGAGGACTGGTTCATGAACGCCACAGGGACAGTTGGGGCAGCCTCCTCCGTCCCCCCGGTGCAAGAGGTTGGGGTGGGAAAAAGCTGCAGCGCTGTCATAAGACATCTTCCTACTCAGGCCTCTCCTTCGTCCTCCGCCACCTCCCTCGCTTCCAGCCACCTGAGATACAAAAAATATACGTAAAAATGTATTATGATATAGACACATGATAAGTTATTATTATTATTATTATTATTATTACCTGCTCCAAGGCCCTTAGCAGCCCCGTGGCGTCTTTGGCGTCGATGCTCTGGTGACGGGCGAGGGTTGGATGTACCCCGGGCCCTGCCCTTCCGGACCCAGAGAAGGCCAAGCTGTTGACCCAGAAGGAGAGCTCCTCCTCTGGGGTGATGTCCAGCAGCTCCTCGGTCAGGCTGAAACAACCCACACACATACAAAAAAATACACATTTGGCTGGAGCAATTGGCAGTTACTAGTGCAGTGCCATGTTAGCAGTTTAAGTGCCTTCAAGGGCACCTACTCTGAACTTATTTTTTTCCTGACAGACATGGGATTTGAACCCCTGCTTCTCTTGGCTACCTACCTAGAGGCCTTGCTCTGCTGCAGCAGCAGGGATGGAGGGATCTTGAGCCAAGGCTCTGAGTGGAGCCGCTGGACATGGAGCAGCTTCCCCACCCCAGGACTGGGGCCTCGTAACAGGTTAGTGTCACTGGTTGGGGAGCCTGGCTGAGAAGAATCAGAACCAGTAGAACCAGAGATGGTGGTTCCCCTTCCACCACCCTGGTGGTGCTGGTGCTCCCTGAGGCCCAAGAGGGGGCTCCCTGGGTGGGGGGAGGTGATGGCGGGGGAATCCTGTGGAGGGGTGCGGAGCTGTATGTCTGAGGGGGACATGCAGCAGGTGGCCGAGCCAGGGGTGCAGTGCATGCGCTCTTCCAGGTCGGGTGGTGGAGGCACGCTCAAATACTGCTTGGTCATCTGGCATCCCGAAGGTAGCTTGTCTGTGGTGATGATGATGACCTATAATGTAATATAATATAAAAAATATAAAACATAATCCAATTTAATACGTGCCATTTAGCAGACGCTTTAATCCGAAGGTGACTTATAGTAGAGCAATGTAAACATTTGGTCCCAGAGTAGGGTTGCAAAAATTCAGCAACTTTCTCAAAGTTCCCAGGTTTTCCAGAAATCCTGGTTGGAATACTCCAGCAATCATAAGTTCATAAGCACAACATCTGGAATCCTCCAACCAGAAGTTCTGGAAAACGTTTTTGCAAACCTACCCAAGTGGGAATCAAACCCACATCCCCACCTCCTTGCCCTTGGCCTTGCAGGCATCCAGTAGGACTCTCAGGGCCTCCTTGTCCCCTGCATTGACAGCATAGACCAAAGTTGAGGAGCCAGAGTGGTCGTTCAGACTGGGGTCGGCTCCACTCCCCAGCAGCAGAGAGAGGACATCCACTCCGGCCTGCTCCAGACACGCATGCATCAGAGCAGTCTTACCGGCCTTATCCTGGATGTTTGGGTCAGCACCACTCTCCAGCAAGTACCTGTGGGGGGACATGGATGTCATGTTGATCAATACTCTGTGGATCAGTGAACTCCTGAAGAGGAGGTAAAGTGTATTTTTACTTGGCAACTCTATGGTAGGGCAGGGGTGGCCAATATTATTCATGAAGAGCAGGTGTTGGTGCAGGATTTGGTCTTCAATGTATTATTTAAGCCAGGTGTGTAATTGTTTCAGCTGGAGTGAAAATCTGCACACACACTGGCCCATTGGGGATACAATTGGGCCACCCCTGCTCTGTGGTGTTTACCTCCTACTCCTTAACACTAACCCAACCCATACGAGGTGTCATGGACTAGTGACTTACTTACCGAACCATCTTGTGTTTGGGCACGCTCTGTGCGTCCGTGTGGCGTGTCCGGCACGACACCATGAGGGGCGTCTCACCGCGCTCGTTGCTCTCGTTGATGTAAGCCCCTCCCTCCAGCAGCAGGCGTGTCAGACGCAGTCGACTCAGGAACACGGCCTTGAGTAGAGAGTTCCCATCCATACGCACCTCCATCGCGTCCTCCATGCCAGGATCAAAAGGTATAGTGGCTCTCTAATGCAGGTACTGGTACTGTGTCTTATAGAGTCATCGTTAGTGTTAGAGGCAAGTCTGTCAGTGCCCTGTGGAATGTCAGATGGACAGAACATGTGTCTTAGTGTTACTACAGCATTACAGCAGAATAAAAGGTGAAAGGTCATGCTAATGCAGGTAGTATTACTGTGGTTTATAGGGTCATCTGTGAGATTCTAGATGTAACTTTGTCATGGCCCTGTGGGAACATATATAGACAGATGTGTTCATAGAAATATAATTACTAGAGTATTACTAGAGTAGATTATATAACGATTCCCCATTCAAGTCAGTGTGCTGTGATGGGTAGACCGGTGGCCATATTGAGTGTACCTATAACTGAGGGGGTCTGAGTTTTTGTTTGCGCTGCTTGAATATTTGGATGTGATGGCTTTTTTTAGATTTTCTAAAGTTTGAGGATAGATTATGGTAATATTATGAAGTCATAGATTATGGAACCATCTTGGACCACACAGTATTTCCTGCTCCTAACACCTAGGATATCTTCACTTTATTCTCAGAGAAAGTGAGGACTAAGGAGGACTAGGGAGACGGGCTATATCCCAAATGGCACCCTGTATAGGGTGCTGTGACACCCTGATCTGTTTCAGCTGTCTTGTGCTCATCTCCACCCCCATCAGGTGTCCCCTATTATTTTTTACCCATTATCCCCTGTGTATTTATACCTGCATTTTTGTCTGTTGCCAGTTCGTCTTGTTTTGTCAACTCTTACCAGCATGTTTCCCATTTCTCCAGTTCCCTAGTTGTTTTCTAGTCTTCCCTGTTCCACCTTCTCTGCCTGTCCTGACCCAGAGCCTGCCACTCAGTCCCTGGTTGGATTACAAACATCTGCCTGCCCTCAACCTGCCCTTTGCCTGCCCCTTTGTTTATAATACATATTCTGAGTACAGAACTATCCGCCTCCTGTGTCTGCATCTGAGTCATATCCTGAGTCGTGATAGGAATAGGGTGTCATTTGGGACACAGACCTGCTTAATTTCAAGGTGTGATGATATTTTAATAGTTCTTAAAATCAGAGGTTATGTAATAAAACACCCACTTAGTAATCAAGTGATGCATTTACTTCTGTGGTTCTGTACTAATCCTTGTCCTTGTTGAGGAGCTCTGTGTATTTGTTTTGTGCCTAACCTTGTCCTTGGTACGTGGACGTCAAGCATACACTCAATATACAGACGCAGTATGTTACACAACTCTCTCACACACACACACACACGCACACGCACGCACGCCTCTCTCGCCCAAGACAGCTTGAGTACATACAAAGGGACATCTCTTTCTTCAAGACATGTACTGTAAAGGAAGAAAACTTAGTCCTCTCTGACCCTTCGCTCCTAGAGTGACTGTATGACGGTATGCAGCACTAAATTCCATTGTCTGCTTGGCCTTGTGTTTTTGTTGCTGCCATCCAATGGACTTTTATAGAGAGAGAGAGAAAGACAGAGAAAAATATTGTTTGTGTGCGTATTCATCATCGCTGTGTGTGTTTGGTCATTTCAAAAGGTAAGATATGCGTAGGAAGGTGGATAACATGAGGCATTCTGAAAGCTATGCCGCTTTCAAATAACCAGAGTCCAATCCATTCAGCTGCCTTTTGTATTGGAGGGGTAAGGGTCTGCTTCAATAGTCTGCTGCAGTAACCAGTATCACTGTACTTGGATAGTTCCAAGTAGATTGTTTGTAGATAATCAGTAGTTGTTCAAAAAACTGTCAACAGCAGTTTAACTAACCATCCACTAGCCCTAACCTTAACACTTATCCTAACCGTAATTAACCCTGATTCTAAAGCGAATCCGAACCACATACTTTAGCAACAGACAGTTTGATCTGTAGACCAGCATTTCAGACTATCCAAATAAAGTGTAACCCAGTATCAGACTGAGAGGCATAGCCACAGTACTATTGTAAACATTAATATATATATATATTTTTTCACTCTGATTTTTAAGGCACCCTTAGCACCCCTACTTCCCACAGCTATGGTGAGAGTACAGTGAATTAAGTTTGTGATAGAAAAATGTCAGCTCTAAGGACCAAGAACTTGTGTTTAATGAACAAAAGGATTGTCCTTTTATTTCATGCAATGTCAGATGATTTATAGTCAACCCCAAAAATGTGTAGTATTAAATTGTTCCCCTCAAGCCGCTGACCAGATTGATTATATGATAACCTCTCTAAAGTCTATGCAATAGAATGTTTGCAGGCTGATGTTAATCTATGGATAAAGCAATGTTAAAACAAAATGTAATGTTCACATGCTCATTGACTATCAAACAACAAAATAAAAAGACCTATAGGGAGGAGGTCAGAGACAACGACCTCTCCCTTAACGTGATCAAGACAAAGGAGATGAACGTGGACTACAGGAAAAGGAGGGCTGAGCATGCCCCCATTCACATCAAATCAAATCCAATTTTATTTGTCACATACACATGGTTAGCAGATGTTAATGCGAGTGTAGCGAAATGCTTGTGCTTCTAGTTCCGACAATGCAGTAATAACCAACAAGAAATCTAGCTAACAATTCCAAAACTACTACCTTATAGACACAAGTGTAAGGGGATAAAGAACATGTACATAAAGATATATGAATGAGTGATGGTACAGAGCGGCATAGGCAAGATACAGTAGATGGTATTGAGTGAGTACAGTATATACATATGAGATGAGTATGTAAACAAAGTGGCATAGTTAAAGTGGCTAGTGATACATGTATTACATAAAGATGCAGTAGATGATATAGAGTACAGTATATACGTATACATATGAGATGAATAATGTAGGGTATGTAAACATTATATTAGGTAGCATTGTTTAAAGTGGCTAGTAATATATTTTACATAATTTCCCATCAATTCCCATTATTAAAGTGGCTGGAGTTGAGTCAGTGTGTGGGCAGCAGCCACTCAATGTTAGTGGTGGCTGTTTAACAGTCTGATGGCCTTGAGATAGAAGCTGTTTTTCAGTCTCTCGGTCCCAGCTTTGATGCACCTGTACTGACCTCGCCTTCTGGATGATAGCGGGGTGAACAGGCAGTGGCTCGGGTGGTTGTCGTCCTTGATGATCTTTATGGCCTTCCTGTGACATCGGGTGGTGTAGGTGTCCTGGAGGGCAGGTAGTTTGCCCCCGGTGATGCGTTGTGCAGACCTCACTACCCTCTGGAGAGCCTTACGGTTGTGGGCGGAGCAGTTGCCGTACCAGGCGGTGATACAGCCCGACAGGATGCTCTCGATTGTGCATCTGTAGAAGTTTGTGAGTGCTTTTGGTGACAAGCCAAATTTCTTCAGCCTCCTGAGGTTGAAGAGGCGCTGCTGCGCCTTCTTCACGATGCTGTCTGTGTGGGTGGACCAATTAAGTTTGTCTGTGATGTGTATGCCGAGGAACTTAAAACTTGCTCCCCTCTCCACTACTGTTCCATCGATGTGGATAGGGGGGTGTTCCCTCTGCTGTTTCCTGAAGTCCACAATCATCTCCTTAGTTTTGTGGACTTCCGGCGCCGACAGAGATGGCCGCCTCGCTTCGCGTTCCTAGGAAACTATGCAGTTTTTTGTGTTATTTCTTACATTGGTACCCCAGGTCATCTTAGGTTTCATTACATACAGTTGAGAAGAACTACTGAATATAGGAGCAGCGTCAACTCACCATCAGTACGACCAAGAATATGACTTTCGCGAAGCGGATCCTGTGTTCTGCCTTTCACCCAGGACAACGGAATGGATCCCAGCCGGCGACCCAAAAAAACAACTTCGTAAAAGGGGGAAACGAAGCGGTCTTCTGGTCAGGCTCCGGAGACGGGCACATCGCGCGCCACTCCCTAGCATTCTACTCGCCAATGTCCAGTCTCTTGACAACAAGGTTGATGAAATCCGAGCAAGGGTAGCATTCCAGAGGGACATCAGAGACTGTAACGTTCTTTGCTTCACGGAAACATGGCTCACTGGAGAGACGCTATTGGAGTCGGTGCAGCCAGCTGGTTTCTCCACGCATTGCGCCAACAGAAACAAACATCTTTCTGGTAAGAAGAGGGGCGGGGGCGTATGCTTCATGGTTAACGAGACGTGGTGTGGCCACAACAACATACAGGAACTCAAGTCCTTCTGTTCACCTGATTTAGAATTCCTCACAATCAAATGTCGACCGCATTATCTACCAAGGGAATTCTCTTCGATTATAATCACAGCCGTATATATTTCCCCCCCAAGCAGACACATCGCTGGCTCTGAATGAACTTTATTTGACTCTTTGCAAACTGGAATCCATATATCCTGTGGCTGCATTCATTGTAGCTGGGGATTTTAACAAGGCTAATCTGAAAACAAGACTCCCTAAATTGTATCAGCATATCGATTGCGCAACCAGGGCTGGAAAAACCTTGGATCATTGCTATTCTAACTTCCGCAACGCATATAAGGCCCTGCCCCGCCCTCCTTTCGGAAAAGCTGACCACGGCTCCATTTTGTTGATCCCTGCCTACAGACAGAAACTAAAACAAGAAGCTCCCGCGCTGAGGTCTGTTCAACGCTGGTCCGACCAATCTGATTCCACACTCCAAGACTGCTTCCATCACGTGGACTGGGATAATGTTTCGTATTGCATCAACCAACAACATTGACGAATACGCTGATTCGGTAAGCGAGTTCATTAGAACGTTTTGTGGACTAACACATCGACGGGGCTGTAGTGAAGCAGGTCGAGAGCTTCAAGTTCCGTGGTGTCTACATCACCAACAAACTATCATGGTCCAAACACATCAAGACAGTCGTGAAGATGACACTACAACGCCTATTCCCACTCAGGAGACTGAAAAGATTTGGCTTGGGTCCTCAGATCCTCAAAAAGTTCTACAGCTGCACCATCGAGAGCATCTTTACTGGTTGCATCACCGCCTGGAATGGCAACTGCTCGGCATCCAACCGCAAGGCCAAGCTTCCTGCCATCCAGGACCTATATACCAGGCGGTGTCAGAGGAAGGCCCTAAAGATTGTTAAAGATTCCAGCCACCCTAGTGATAGACTGTTCTCTTTGCTACCGCATGGAAGGCGGTACAGGAGCGCCAAGTCTATGTCCAAAAGGCTCCTTAACAGCTTCTACCCACAAGCCATAAGAATTGCTACCTAGACTATTTGCATTGACCCCACCACCTGCTTTTATTTACGCTGTTGCTACTCACTGTTTATTATCTACAGATAGTCACTTTACTACTTGATGTATTTGGTGCTTGTGACAAGTAAAATCAGAAAAGTTGAGGTTGACTTTAGAGTGCACAGAGAGAGAGAGAGCGTGGCACAAAATATTGCATGTGAGATTACAGATCCTTTTAAAATTCTAGAAGATTCGTTCTAGGATTACTTTTAAATTCAGAAAGGATTTTTGCCCAAAATACACTATGACACCTTTGTTTCCTCAATGACATTCAATTCAGCATAAAAAAGGTGCAAGTTTAAGTTTGTTCCATCTGAGCGAGTCTGACCACAAGTCAGAGACCACTGATGATACACCAAATGCATTTAATGGATGCTTTTAGTCTTCTTCTAATGCCTCTTAAGGGGAAAGTAATCAGAAAGTAACTGAAAGCAATCCGACTCGTTACTGAGTTTGGGTAATCCAAAATGTACTGATTCCCATTTTGAACAGGTAACTAACAGATTACATTTAGAAAGTAACCTACCCAACCCTTACACACTCAGGTTGTACAACGACGCACAACAACATTTGATGCAATGATATTTTGTGATACAACATATGTTGTATATGTTTGCAACATAACAACTTTAAGACAACCATTGTGCAGTTTCTTCTCAAAACTTGTGTAATTATTGTTGTGAAAAAATACTCTGTTGTGCCAAATACATTCTACATCAGTACAACATGAGTGTGTACAGGGCCAGAGAGTGTGGCTGCATGTGTTTGCAGACAGGAGGAGGTGTGTGCTCTCCACAGTCAGGGCCTGTCCCAAATGCACCCTATTCCCTATAGCCCAGGGTCAAAATAGTGGACTATATAGGGAATTGGGTGCCATTTTGGATACAACCTCCGAGGCAGCAGGACTTGTGTTGAGGGCCGTCTCTGTGGGGTGGCATTTAAACCTCAGTCAGCACTTTGCTTTGAGAGCCCGGCCCTGCCCTTCAAACTGCCTGAGTACAGAGAGAATACCTGATGAGACAGTTTGAGTCACAAATATATAGTGCACAACGTTTGACCAGGTCCTATAGGGCCATTTGGGACCCAAACAGTTCTCTGTGGCACGGGGAAAAAAATAACAATTTCCAACTGTTTTGGTTTGAGAGTGAGTTATTATTATATATTAGTTATATTATTAATGAATTCCATTTCCAAAGTACACTTTGGCAATATGCACATTGCTAAGTCATAAGTCACAGAACCAAGGTTGGGGTTAAATGCGCTTACATTTTCGAAATTAATTTAAACATTTAATTCATGAATTAGAAGTCATCCATTAGGGATTAGGCCTACTTGTATAATTAATTAGAATTATGGATGACTTTTAATTCATGAACTGAACATTTTAATTTATTTCCAAAATGAAAACGCATTTAACCCCAACCCTGATCCATGTTGTTGAAAGAAGGTTCTTGTCACAAAATTAAAATGAAATCAGATGGGAAATATGTCAAGTTAAATGTGAAAATTATTAGCTCAATCAAAATGCCATCATTACGTTTCTGGGAGATGTACTGTCTTAAAAGTACATTCTCATTCATTTAAATGAAATTGTAGAATGTTTTCCATGCTAGTTGGTTTGATACCAGGATACCTTAAGATTCAGTCTTGGAGATGGAAAGTGTGTGGGTGAGTGAGTGAGTGGTTAGGTCACACCCATCACAACTAGCATAATGTTTAATGTATGTGATATGCAATTTTTAGAGTGTAGGGCAGGCTGACCTCATCTTATTCAGCATGTACACACACACAACACCAGAACTACAGATGGACAACAGAACAAAATGTAGCTTAAAGTCATTTGAGATTGTTTATCAAAAGGTCTTTGAGGAAACTTAGCTGGCTCAGTGGGATAAAACAAACACCTCACACCTGCTCTGCTCTTTACACACACACACACACACACACACACACACACACACACACACACACACACACACACACACACACACACACACACACACAGTAGGGTAACAGTCACAGTCAAATAAATAACCAGGTGGCTGGTTCTTACTGTATGTATAGAAATAATAGAAATATTGAAATTTGATGGTGATGGTAGAAAAGCACTCTCTGAATGAGACTCAACTGAACAGGGAAGGTACATTTCATCCCTAGATGCTGCACGGCTGAGATTATCCTGTACAATAATCTGAGTAATGTTATTTATGTGTTGTTTTTACAATAAGGTTCAAATTAGGGTTACTGTGTATGTTTCTTAGTTGAGCATTTAAATATGGAATACATTGGTTCTTTAATATGCCTCATAAACAGATATCTACTAGACCATGTGAAGTTAATTGTTTTTCTACTCTACAGTTCAATCTCCCCTCCAAAAGACTGATAGCAACTTCAAGGGGGATTTGTGTGTGTATTTGCTAAGCTGGATGTGTATGTGTTTGCACTGAATTTATTTTTTTATTATAATAGAAAGGTGGTTATTGTAAACAATATTTCCCATAATGACCAGAAACCTTATTAGAAAGCAATCATAGAACGTGGTTGGGAGATGTTGAAGAGTCTACTACTCTCCACTATACTTTCCTATGATTACATTTGATTTGTGCATTAGTAATTTTGATTAAAGTAATACTTAAGAGGGATGCCCATATATCTCACACAGATTTTCCAGGAAATGCTTTACACAATTCAGCGTAGTGAACTATCAGCTCGCAAACAACAGACATTGGCATAATTTATAAGCAACAAATTATACAATGATGCTGTATGAGTGAGTTTTAAAAAGCTTTATGACATAGAGAAAATGTTATTCTTATGTAAACAACAATCTATTATTTTCACTATCACACATAAGACTTACATGCTCATTACTAGTTTTAATTAAATGTGTGAAACTTATTTTCTGTCACAGAACTCACCCTCATAACACTTTTCAGTTATTCACTCGTCTAAATATTTTTGTTTGATCATTAAACACATGTATTCACAGCATATACATAAGTTATTTCAACTGAATGACTTACCTTGAGTTATGTGGTCATGAACTCCTCAAATCACCTGTGATTCTCTTCTGTTTTTTTTAAATATCCTGGTCAAACAGTTGATAATTCACCAAAAGATGCCCACTGAGGAATGAAAGAGGGAAGGAGGGAGGAAAGGATAGCGATATAACGACCAATAAGAGCGATACCTAGTCAATTGTACAACTGAAATGCCTTCTGAATTTAACCCAACCGCTCTGAATCAGAGAGGTGCAGGGGGCTGACATAATTGACATCCACATCTTCAGTGCACAGGGAACTTGCTCAGGGGCAGATGTTTACCTTGTCAGCTCGGTGATTCGATCCAGCAACCTTTTGGTTACTGGCCCAATGCTCTAACCACTAGGCTATCTGCTGAAATGTTGTGGCCTGTGATTGAAAGGCCCTTTGAGTAAGAGAAAAAGAGAACAGGACAACTATAGCAGAGAGAGAGAACATAAAAGCAGATGTGACAGTTGTAATGGCTAGCTAGAGAGAGAAAGATTTACATTTTAAAGTAAGAGACAGGGAGGGAAGGAGAAGAGAGAGTGTGACACAGGGATGTGAAGCAAAGAGTGTGGTGACTGGAGAAGAGGAGAATGCTGGTAGAGAGCCAGAGACGAGTTAATAGGGCATGAAGGTCTCTGCAAATTAAATAACACAGGAGACAGACCGCCAATGAGAACTCATTCTATTATTCCCATTCTGACGGTGCAGACCATGTGTCTGTGGTAGATGTTATGCGCAGGTAGAAAGGCACATACCCATTTTCTGTCTTTGTTGTATTAAAAAATAGTGTTTGTGAGTGTGAGAGAGTGTGCGCGTCTGTTTGTGTGCGTGGGTGCACACGTGTGTGGCAGTATGTCATATCCCTTGTTTGAGTATCCCAGGTATTGAACTGTCTGTTTAAGTCTTCATAGATCTGTGTGATGACTCGGCAGACAGACAGCGTCAGATCCTGACACTCAAGGCTAAGGTAATGAAGCCAGCCTTTTGAACAACTCTAAAACAGCAAACACTGTTTAAGCGTCAGCACAGCATTCAGCCTGCGTAGACAGGAAGACAACAATAGGACCCTTTATAGCTAGCCCTATGTCAAAGAATCAAAATAACCAAACTTTTTATAGTCCTGTACCCCTTCAAACATTCAACCTGCAGCTGCGTTACCCCCTCTAGCACCAGGGTCCGCGCACTCTCAAATGTTGTTTTTTGCCATCATTGTACGCGTGCAACACACACAAGATACAGTGGGGCAAAAAAAGTATTTAGTCAGCCACCAATTGTGCAAGTTCTCCCACTTAAAAAGATGAGAGAGGCCTGTATTTTCATCATAGGTACACTTCAACTATGACAGACAAAATTAGAAAAAAAATCACATTGTAGGATTTTTAATGAATTAATTTGCAAATTATTGTCACGACTTCTACCGAAGGTAACTCCTGCGCTCCTGCGCTGCGCTCGGCGTCGCCGGTCTACTAGCCGCTACCGATCCCTTTTTCTTTTTCTGGTTGTTTTGTCTGTGTTCCTTTTCACACCTGGTTTCAGTTGCTTTGATTTCTGTGGGTATATAGGGCACCTGTTACCTGCCGTAATTCGTGCAGGATTAGACTTGTGTGCATTGCGCTCGATTGTATTTGATGTTGGTTGTTTTTTCGCTATTACGCACGTGTATGTAAAGTGTCGGATCTGTGTTTGTTCCTCCGTGCGTTTGCACGAGTTTCTGATTATTCGAGAGCGTAGTTTTGGGGTTTTGGTCTGTGCCGTTTTTGTATTGCTGGACTATATTATTAAACACGCTTCTCAGACATCCCTGCTCTCTCCTGCGCCTGACTCCTACACCTCTCACCAAGACGCATGTTATCACAGAATCCTGCACCAATATAATTATGGAGTCAGCAGGAGCGGACGCACTCCCAGGGTCCGTGGAGGAGCGAGTTCAACACCACACGGCAGTGTTACACCGACTGGGGACCACCATGGATCAGGTGATGGCGACGATGGAGAGATGGGAGAGAGGTGGCCTTCCCACACCGTTATCAGCCACACCACAACCAGTACCACTACCCTCTCCTTCATTGCCTGAGCACAGTGGGATTCGACTCGCCCTCCCGAGGGAGTTTGATGGGACGGCGGCCGGGTGCCAGGGCTTCTTACTCCAGATGGACCTATACCTGGCGACCGTTCGTCCGGCTCCTTCGGGGATGAGGGCGTGAACGCCCTCGTCTCCTGCCTCGCAGGTAAAGCCCTGGAGTGGGCCAACGCGGTATGGAACGATCCTGACTCGGCGAGGGACCACTACCCAGAGTTCACCCGCCGCTTTCGGGCCGTGTTCGATCACCCACCTGAGGGTCGAGCGGCGGGTGAACGGCTGTTCCATCTGAGGCAGGAGAGGAGGAGTGCTCAGGACTTTGCTCTAGAGTTCCGGACCTTGGCCGCTGGCGTGGGATGGAACGACAGGGCCTTGATCGATCACTATAGGTGTAGTTTGCGTGAGGACGTCCGTAGGGAGCTGGCCTGTAGAGACACCACCCTGTCCTTGGACCAATTGATTGACATGTCCATTCGGTTGGACAACTTGCTGGCGACCCGCGGACGTCCAGACCGGGCTTTGTCAGTTCCATCTCCCAGCTCCACCACTCCAACACCCATGGAGCTGGGAGGTGCTTCAGCGAGGGCGACCGGAGGAGGGGGCCTTTCCTGTGCCAGCTGTGGTCGCAGAGGGCACACTGCTGACCGGTGCTGGGGGGGTCCCCCCGGGAGTCGAGACGCCAGGCCGAGCACTGCCCGGACACCTCAGGTGAGTCGGCACCAGGCTCACCCAGAGCCCCCTGTTGGTCACATGTACGTATGGATTGTTTTTCCTGAATTTTCCCCTCTTTCCCGGCATAAGGCTCTAGTAGATTCAGGCACGGCGGGGAATTTTATTGACCGCGGTTTAGCGAACAGGTTAGGGATTCCCCTTATTCAGCTGGACAAACCCTTCCCAGTGCACGCCTTAGATAGCCGACCATTAGGGTCAGGGCTAGTCAGGGAGGCCACGGCTCCACTGGGTATGGTTACGCAGGAGGGTCATGAGGAGAGAATTAGTCTCTTCCTCATTGATTCTCCTGCGTTTCCGGTGGTGTTGGGGATCCCCTGGTTGGCCCGTCACAACCCCAGGATTTCGTGGCAACAGAGGGCTCTACAGGGGTGGTCGGAGGAGTGCTCAGGCAGGTGTGTAGGAGTTTCCATCGGTGCTACAACGGTGGAGAGTCCAGACCAAGTCTCCACCGTGCACATTCCCTCAGAATATGCCGATTTGGCTATCGCCTTCTGTAAAAAGAAGGCGACCCAATTACCACCTCATCGACGAGGGGATTGTGCGATAAATCTCCTGGTAGGCGCTGCACTTCCCAGGAGTCACGTGTATCCCCTGTCACAGGAGGAGATGGTGGCTATGGAGACATACATATCGGAATCTCTGGGGCAGGGGTTCATTCGGCCCTCCATCTCACCTGCCTCCTCGAGTTTCTTTTTTGTGAAGAAGAAGGAGGGTGGTCTGCGTCCGTGCATTGACTATAGAGGTCTAAATTCCATCACGGTGGGGTATAGTTACCCGCTACCTCTCATTGCCACAGCGATTGAGTCATTTCACGGAGCACGGTTTTTCACAAAACTGGATCTCAGGAGTGCATATAACTTGGTGCGTATCCGGAAGGGAGATGAGTGGAAGACGGCGTTTAGTACCACATCCGGCCATTATGAGTACCTCATCATGCCGTACGGGTTGAAGAATGCTCCAGCAGTCTTCCAATCTTTTGTGGATGAGATTCTCAGGGACCTGCACGGTCAGGGTGTGGTGGTTTACATCGATGATATTCTGGTCTATTCCGCTACACGGGCCGCGCATGTGTCTCTGGTGCGCAGGGTACTTGGGCGACTGTTGGAGCATGACCTGTACATCAAGGCTGAGAAATGCTCGTTCTTCCAACAGGCCGTCTCCTTCCTTGGATATCGCATTTCCACATCGGGGTTGGTGATGGAGGATGACCGCATTGCAGCCGTGCGTAATTGGCCGACTCCAACCACGGTAAAGGAGGTGCAGCGGTTCTTAGGGTTTGCCAACTACTACCGGAGGTTTATCCGGGGTTTTGGGCAGGTGGCTGCGCCCATTACGTCACTGCTGAAGGGGGGGCCGACGCGTCTGGGATGGTCGGCTGAGGCGGACAGGGCTTTTGGTCGCCTGAAGGCTCTTTTTACCTCGGCTCCCGTGCTGGCGCATCCGGACCCCTCTTTGGCATTTATAGTGGAGGTGGACGCATCCGAGGCTGGGGTTGGAGCCGTACTCTCCCAGCGCTCGGGTGTGCCACCGAAGCTCCGCCCCTGTGCTTTCTTTTCTCGGAAGCTCAGCCCGGCGGAGCGAAGCTATGACGTGGGGGATCGGGAGCTGCTAGCTGTTGTCAGAGCCCTGAAGGTGTGGAGACATTGGCTTGAGGGGGCCCAACACCCTTTCCTCATCTGGACTGACCACTGTAATCTAGAGTACATTCGGGCAGCGAGGAGACTGAACCCTCGTCAGGCAAGGTGGGCCATGTTTTTCACCCGATTTAGGTTTACCATCTCCTATAGACCAGGCTCCCAGAACACTAAGGCAGACGCACTGTCCCAACTATATGATACGGAGGAGCGGGCCATTGATCCTGCGCCCATCCTCCCGGCTTCTTGTCTAGTGGCACCTGTGAGGTGGGAGGTGGACGCAGACATTGAGCGAGCATCGGGTGTTGAGCCCACTCCACCACAGTGTCCAGAGGGACAGGTGTATGTTCCGCTGGTGGTTAGAGACAGGTTAATTTGGTGGGCTCACACATCCCCCTCCTCTGGTCACCCGGGGACCGGGAGGACGGTGCGATGTCTTAGTGGGAAGTACTGGTGGCCCACTTTAGCCAAGGATGTGAGGGTTTATGTGTCCTCCTGCTCAGTGTGCGCTCAGTGCAAGGCTCCTAGGCACCTGCCCAGAGGGAAGTTACAACCCCTTCCCGTTCCACAGCGGCCTTGGTCACACCTGTCGGTTGACTTCTTGACCGATCTGCCACCGTCACAGGGCAACACCACGATCCTGGTCGTTGTGGATCGGTTTTCTAAGTCCTGTCGTCTCCTCCCTTTGCCCGGTCTCCCTATGGCCCTACAGACGGCGGAGGCCCTGTTTACTCACGTCTTCCGGCACTACGGGGTGCCTGAGGATATTGTTTCTGATCGGGGTCCCCAGTTCACGTCCAGGGTGTGGAAGGCGTTCATGGAACGTTTGGGGGTCTCGGTCAGCCTGACCTCTGGGTTTCACCCAGAGAGTAATGGGCTGGTGGAAAGAGTGAACCAGGATGTGGGTAGGTTTCTTCCAATGTGTGTTGGGCTATCAGCCGGTCCTGGTACCATGGCATCAGAGCCAGACCGAGGCTCCTGCGGTGGACGATTGGGTGAAACGCTCAAGGGAAACCTGGGAGGCCGCCCACGGGTACCTTAAACGGGCCGAAGGGCGGCAGAAGGCCAGTGCCGACCGCCACCGCAGCAAGGCCCCGGTGTACACACCGGGGGACCGGGTCTGGCTCTCGACCCGAAACCTGCCCCTCCACCTGCCCTGCCGAAAGCTGGGTCCGCGGTTTGTGGGGCCATTCAAAGTCCTGAGGAGAATAAACGAGGTGTGTTATAGGTTACAGCTCCCCCCGTATTACCGTATTAACCCCTCGTTTCATGTGTCTCTCCTCAGGCCGGTGGTGGCTGGTCCTCTTCAAGAAGATGAGGTGCGGGAGGTCCCTCCGCCCCCCCTGGACATCGGGGGGGCGCCGGCGTATGCAGTTCGGTCCATACTGGACTCGAGGCGTCGGGTGGGGGGTCTTCAGTACCTCGTAGACTGGGAGGGGTACGGTCCGGAGGAGAGATGCTGGGTGCCGGTGGAGGACGTACTGGATCCACTTATGCTAAGGGAGTTTCACCGCCTCCATCCGGATCGCCCTGCGCCCCGTCGTCCGGGTCGTCCTCGAGGCCGGCGTCGTCGCGCTGCGGGAGCCGCGCGTCAGGGGGGGGGTACTGTCACGACTTCTACCGAAGGTAACTCCTCTCCCTGTTCGGGCGGCGCTCGGCGCTCGGCGTCGCCGGTCTACTAGCCGCTACCGATCCCTTTTTCTTTTTCTGGTTGTTTTGTCTGTGTTCCTTTTCACACCTGGTTTCAGTTGCTTTGATTTCTGTGGGTATATAGGGCACCTGTTACCTGCCGTAATTCGTGCAGGATTAGACTTGTGTGCATTGCGCTCGATTGTATTTGATGTTTGTTGTTTTTTCGCTATTACGCACGTGTATGTAAAGTGTCGGAACTGTGTTTGTTCCTCCGTGCGTTTGCACGAGTTTCTGATTATTCGAGAGCGTAGTTTTGGGGTTTTGGTCTGTGCCGTTTTTGTATTGCTGGACTATATTATTAAACACGCTTCTCAGACATCCCCGCTCTCTCCTGCGCCTGACTCCTACACCTCTCACCAAGACGCATGTTATCACAATTATGGTCGAAAATAAGTATTTGGTCAAAAACAAAAGTTGATCTCAATACGTTGTTATATACCCTTTATTGGCAATGACAGAGGTCAAACGTTTTCTGTAAGTCTTCACAAGGTTTTCACACACTGTTGCTGGTATTTTGGCCCATTCCTCCATGCAGATCTCCTCTAGAGCAGTGATGTTTTGGGGCTGTTGCTGGGCAACATGGACTTTCAACTCCGTCCAAAGATTTTCTATGGGGTTGAGATCTGGAGACTGGCTAGGCCACTCCAGGACCTTGAAATGCTTCTTACGAAGCCACTCCTTTGTTGCCCGGGCGGTGTGTTTGGGATCATTGTCATGCTGAAAGACCCAGCCACGTTTCATCTTCAATGCCCTTGCTTTTC